>NC_083579.1:12246002-12378502 GCF_027579695.1 Neoarius graeffei | reverse complement strand
ATGAGCGAGGCACAGAAAGGGATTGGCAGTAACACCAGAGCAGCCAAGCACCAGCTACTGGTTGATAGAACAGTCGCCCGAGACTGTAAGAAGAGACAGACCAACCTGTGCACTGCCTGGATTGACTACAAGAAAGCCTACGACTCAATGCCACACACATGGATACTGGAATGTCTGGAACTGTATAAGATCAACAGGAACCTAAGGACCTTCATCCAGAACTCAATGGAAATGTGGAAGACAACCCTAGAGGCCAACTCAAAACCCATTGCCAAAGTCAACATCAAGTGCGGCATATACCAAGGAGATGCGCTATCACCACTGCTGTTCTGCATAGGCCTGAACCCCCTCAGTCAGATCATCACGAATGTTCGGCTACGGGTACCGATTCCGTAGTGGGGCAACAATCAGCCACCTGCTCTACATGGATGACATCAAGCTGTATGCCAGGAACGAGCGAGAAATAGACTCGCTGATCCACACCACCCGGATCTACAGCGATGACATAGGGATGTCATTCGGATTGGACAAGTGTGGCCGGATGGTCTCAAAGAGAGGCAAGATGATCCGGACTGAGGGGATTGACCTACCAGAGGGCAACATAGGTGATATCCAAGACAGCTACAAGTACCTTGGCATCCCACAGGCTAATGGAAACCATGAAGAAGCCACAAGGAAGTCAACCACAGCCAAATACCTCCAGAGAGTAAGGCAGGTCCTGAAAAGTCAGCTGAATGGTAAGAACAAGGTCCAAGCCATCAACATGTACGCACTACCAGTCATCAGATACCCCGCTGGCATCATAAACTGGCCAAAGGAGGAGATAGAAGCCACAGATATCAAGACTAGAAAGCTCCTCACCATGCATGGAGGGTTCCACCCCAAGTCCAGCGCCCTGAGACTATACACTAAGCGGAAAGAGGGAGGCCGAGGGCTAGTGAGCATCAAGACCACGGTCCAGGATGAAACATCGAAAATCTGAGAATACATCAGAAAGATGGCCCCAAAGGATGAACTGCTAAGTGAATGTCTCAGGCAGCAGAACCCTGATGAGAGTGCAGAGGAGGAGGAGGAACAGACAACCTGGAGAGACAAACCCCTACATGGCATGTACCACCGTCAGATAGAGGAAGTGGCTGATATCAAGAAATCCTACCAGTGGCTGGATAATGCAGGACTGACAGACAGCACAGAGGCACTAATCATGGCAGCACAAGAACAGGCCATAAGCACAAGAGCCATAGAGGCCAGGATCTACCAGAGTAGATCAGACCCAAGATGCAGACTGTGCAAAGAAGCCCCTGAAACAGTCCAGCACATAGTAGCAGGGTGTAAGATGCTAGCTGGATCAGCGTACATGGAGAGGCACAACCAAGTGGCTGGGATAGTATACAGGAACATCTGCAACCAGTATGGAATAGAAGTACCCAAGTCCCAATGGGCCATACCACAGAAGGTGGCTGAGAACAACAGGGCCAAGGTTCTGTGGGACTTCAGCTTCCAGACTGACAAACAGATCCTGGCTAACCAACCGGACATAGTGGTGATGGACAAAGAGCAGAAGAGGGTGGTGGTGATAGATGTGGCGATCCCAGCTGACGCCAACATCAGGAAGAAGGAACATGAGAAACTTGAGAAGTATCAAGGGTTGAAAGAGCAGCTGGAACGGATGTGGAAGGTCAAGGGTTGCGTGGTCCCCGTGGTAGTGGGGGCACTTGGGGCAGTAACCCCCAAACTGGGAGAGTGGCTCCAGCAAATCCCAGGAACAACATCTGAAGCCTCAGTCCAGAAGAGCGCAGTCCTAGGAACATCGAAGATACTGCGCAGAACCCTCAAACTCCCAGGCCTCTGGTAGAGGACCCGAGCTTGAGGATGACATGGATACCACCCCCCCGCCGGGGGTGAGAAGATTTTTTTAATATATATATACACACACACATACATATATATATATATATATATATATATATATATATATATATATATATATATACACATACACACACATATATATATATACACACACACACACATATATATATATATATATATATATATATATATATATATATATATATATATATATATATATACACACACACACACACACACACACACACATACCGTGTCATGAAATACTGTGACCGAGGTCTTGAAAGTACTGAGCGAGGCCCTCTGGGCCGAGGTCAGTATTCAAGGCCGAGGTCACGGTATTTCACCATACGGACCGACCTTAAGCTGGTAAATAATATATTTTTTTCTTTACCAAATTCTAACAGAAAACGAGAGCGCCCGAAAGGCAAAACCAAGCCGAGCCGCCATTTTGAATCCTCATTCACGGCTGTAATGCAAATTGCTTCCTCCTCGGTATACAAGTGCACTTCCATGGCAGGAAAAAAAAACCAACTACATTTTGCCGCCTATGTAGTCCCCTATTTATAAAAATAGGAGTCCTTCAGGATTCAGCCATGTTTTTGCTCGGCGTTAGCAACAGTTAGAGGTTTTTAGCTTTCTCCTGAAATGTTTTCTTTTATTTCTTCTTCCTCAGGGTAGTAAAACTCGCTTTCGCTGTGAACACTGTCGTTATCGCTATCCATGCTGTAAAAGTAATGGTATTCTCCTGAGAAATGCTGGCAAAAATTTATAAGATTTTTGATACTTATAAATAAGTCTTACAAAAAAAAAAAAATGTTGACAAAAAAATGCTACGTTGTTTGTTGTGAACAAGTGAGTCGCCAGAGGTCCGTGTCGTAGGATACGGACCCGCTCGCCAGCCAATCAGAGTGCAGGATTTGATGGAAACTGGACCGCGAAAAAAATAGAGGATATTACACAATGGTGTGAAGATATGAAGTTTATCTTCGAGTGGTGAATGTATATATCATGAGTGAGTGAATGAACAAGTGATATATTTTTCAACATAAGAAGATAAACTTCATATCTTCGCGCCACCGTGTAACATTCTTTATATTATATGGACACATTCTGGAAAAAAATAAAATAAAACACACAGCTTAATCAAAAGAATTTTAATTGTGAACCGATTCGCCATTTTGACAACATGCATCGAGTCAGCAGGAAAACGCTGGGAGTGACGTCATCGGCGTGAAAGGTCAGGAATTATTATACATACAGGATGTTTTTCGCTGGAATGAAAACGTGTTTTATTCCCTTCTAGCGGGTTTCATTCATTTGGTTTAATAGCATGCAATATTGTTAGCGTATCGCTTATCCTACGTGTATTACGTCACTCTACCCAATGGAGAATGAGCGTTGAATACGGTTTACGATTTTGCACGGTTGTCAAGACATGACATCATACGTCGGAGCTGATGTGAATATCCGATGAGAAGTTTTCTGCTGCGCATGTGCGGAAAGACGCATTCAACACGTGAAAGGCTACCAAAACTTCATTAGATATTCTTCATGCATATTTACAAGCCATGGCGAACCGTTACTATTAGCGCTGGGGCTTGAGCTTAGCCAGAGACACCAAAGAAGCAACAGGGCAAAGGGTTTTGTAAGGGATTAAGCAGCAGGCTGTCAGGTCGCGCCGTTGTCTGTAGTTGTCGATGTTGATTTTAAAAGTAACATCGTAACAGAAGGGGTGTTCACACGGCACATATTTGCATCGATGCTGCACCGATGTATTTTGTTGCGATATATCTTACACCGGTGTAAACTTTGTGGAGCGTTCACACGTCACAAACCTGCTTACTAGAGAGAAGCGTGTTAGCACCTGTGCAGCCCCACTTGCATTCACACGGCAGTTTTTGCGACCGTGCTATACGATAGTAATAATGCGGAAATGAAATATGCGCATGCGTGAAAATGTACTTCCTTTTCCCGGTTGTCATGGCATCACCAAGCGCCGGGAAAACAATGTGGATGAAACACCAGTGTTGCCAGATACTGCTGACGTTTTCCAGCCCAAAATATGTTCAAATCCGCCAAAATGCACTTAAAACCGCCCAATCTGGCAACACTGGAAGACACGCAGTTCTGTTGTTGATATTCGCCATTTTGGAAGCGCAAAATACCAGGATGCAAATTATGCAGTGCCTGTATGTAATCAACTCTCCTCACGCGTAGCGAGTCTACCCCTGTAGCGTTCAGACGTCCCATTTTATATCGGTGCTGCCCCGCAAACTAGCGTTTACTCCGGAGTAAATTTCTTAAACCACCTCCCGAGCAGGGTTAGATTTGCACCGGTTTAAGCAGCTTTCAGGGGCGACACCGGTATAACTTTGTACCGTGTGAACGCTCTACCGGGGCAGCCCCGGTGCTACACCGGAGTAAAAGTTGCCGTGTGAACACCCCTAGAGTACACAGGGAAATGAATGCTTACTGTAAGTCCGAGTGAAAAAAAAAAAATACTGTAGCGAGTGTGCTGCATGGAAGAAGAGTCTGGAGACAGAAGTCTTAGTTTCTCAGTTGTTAACCTGTGCTACTTGCTCTCGATAGATAGCACTGGCTTGGCCGCTTTATTAGCATTCGCTAACACCACTGATTGATGCTACACCGGCTGGAAGGTGACTTCACTGCTGCGTTGATGACGCAGACTCGCGGGTAAGCTCACGTTAGCCTTTGAGAAGGCCGAGGGCAATACATTTTTGGTCCCTCCCTCTATAGTTCAAAATCTGATTGGTTAATTAATTCATCTGTCACTTCCTACATAAACATACACTGCCATGGCCTTCTGTCCCGGCAATGAAGCCCTAACCAATGGGCGAGCCAGCTTGAAACTCTTTTCAGTCTCAAGACAACAAACAAAACAATCTCACTGGATAAATTGATTTTCATGTTTTCAGGACAGTAACCCTTTCATTTCTGAAGCACAGTGGATAGAAAATGAGGCAGAATTAGAAGAGAATAATTATAATGAAATTATGAAAGAAATTAAATATAACGTTTGAAGTGCTGATACGTTTGGGCTTCTCTGAAGGTCTAGAAGGCCCTGACGTCTCCCCCTCTGTGTGACAAGAGAAAAACATATCAACGGACATTGAAAAACTGGAAGTGTGTGTGTGTATGTATAATAAATAATAATAATAATAATAATAATGACAGGCGGCACGGTGGTGTAGTGGTTAGCGCTGTCGCCTCACAGCAAGAAGGTCGTGGGCTCGAGCCCCGGGGCCGGCGAGGGCCTTTCTGTGTGGAGTTTGCATGTTTTCCCCGTGTCCGCGTGGGTTTCCTCCGGGTGCTCCGGTTTCCCCCACAGTCCAAAGACATGCAGGTTAGGTTAACTGGTGACTCTAAATTGACCGTAGGTGTGAATGTGAGTGTGAATGGTTGTCTGTGTCTATGTGTCAGCCCTGTGATGACCTGGCGACTTGTCCAGGGTGTACCCCGCCTTTCGCCCGTAGTCAGCTGGGATAGGCTCCAGCTTGCCTGCGACCCTGTAGAAGGATAAAGCGGCTACAGATAATGAGATGAGATGAGATAATGATGGCTGGGTTTTTTTTCATGGTCTATCAGATATATTCCATCCAGGTACTCGTCTTCAACTCGTTCAGTATCATGCTAGCTGAATGGAATATATCTGATCTACCACTCCACTCCAGCCAATATTATTTAAATATGTCACTCAGATCCGTGATGTATTTTATCTGAAAAATGCGTGTTTTTCTTTTTATTATATCAACACTTGCCAGGAAAACACTCGTGTCCATATAATATATACACTACCGTTCAAAAGTTTGGGGTCACCCAGACAATTTTGTGTTTTCCATGAAAAGTCACACTTTTATTTCCCACCATAAGTTGTAAAATGAATAGAAAATATAGTCAAGACATTTTTCTGGCCATTTTGAGCATTTAATCGACCCCACAAATGTGATGCTTCAGAAACTCAGGCCCTGTCCACATGGCAACGGATTCAGGTGAATCCGATAAAATTTTTTATCGTTTCAGCCTGGTGTCCACACGGCACCGGCGTTTTGGGTGCCCCAAAATGATATTTTTTGAGAACGGTTTCCAGAGTGGAAAAATCTGGCAACGGCACCGTTGCGAAGTCGTCTGGATGAGTAGAACGGATTTGTTGACGATGACGTCACAACCACATGACTAGAACAAGCAGCACTCACTCATTCACGCCGGGTAGAAGAAGGGGTTTATGCCCATGCGTCCTACTTCTTCTATTGTTCTGGTGTCTCCGATGGGACCATCTTACAGCGCACATAGAGGTGTGGCATGTGTATTGCATCGTTTTCAGCAAGCGTTGCATTGCCATAAGTACCTGATATTTTACTGATCCGTTGCCCATGTGGACGCGATATTTTTTTTTACCCGCTAAAAAAAAAAAAATCTCGTTGCTGTTGTCGTGTGGATGTAGCCTCAACCTGCTCAAAGGAAGGTCAGTTTTATAGCTTCTCTAAAGAGCTAAACTGTTTTCAGCTGTGCTAACATGATTGTACAAGGGTTTTCTAATCATCCATTAGCCTTCTGAGGCAATCAGTGCGTTTACATGCACATAGAGAGAATCGAATTTCTGCCGTTGCTCGACTGAAATCGAAGTTCAAAATGCCATGTATACACCTTAATTCAGCTGAAATTGAACCGAACTTGATTTCTCGGAATCGAGCTACACGACCTAGATTATGCGATTTCTGCCGAGCTACTTAGTGCATGTAACCCTATTGAGCTACGTATTCGAGCTACTTACTTCAGCACTGCCCCTTCCGGAAGTGACGAGACCACAAGGGAAACACAACAGCCTCGGTCGGCATGACAACGAATCATGACAACGGCATGAATCTTTTCTTTTTGTGGCATTGTTTGCACTGTTAAAATTTAGCTCTATTACTGTATCACCAAATACATCTGTACAGCTGTTGCATAGCTGTGAATTGTGTACATAAACAAGTCATTGTATTTGTGTGTGTGTGTATATATATATATATATATATATATATATATATATATATATATATATATATATATATATATATGTCCAACATCTGAAGAATGTCAATAAAAGCAAAACAATTGAACTTTTTGTGCGTTTATTAAGACACAAGTTAAATTGTAAGCAAAAAAAAAAATATTTTTGTAAGGAAAAAATGGACTTTAGAAAAATATTATTGTGCAAAATAAGTTGTCTTACAAAACAGTGGTCTGCGCCGGACAGTTTGTAGCCATACAGTCTGTTAGACCAAGCCGAACAGCTTGAACACAGAACTGCCAGTGTTGCCAGATTGGGGGTTTTAAGTGCAATTTAGCGGATTTGAACATGTTTTGGGCTGGAATACGTCAGCAGTATCTGGCAACACTATAGCTCTTCTTCATGATGACAACCGGAAGTGTACCAACACGATGGGGCGTGTAGCGCCACGTGTGGCTCGGGTGCACAATGCACCTTGCACAATAGCCCGATTTCACTTGTGCATGTAGGATTGGATTTCTCTGGCACCCCTGCTGGGACCCTTTGCTCGATTACCGACAGCAGCTCGATTTGGACGTGCATGTAAACGTACTGAATGAGCAAACACATTGTACCATTAGAACACTGGAGTGAGAGTTGCTGGAAATGGGCCTCTATACACCTATGGAGATATTGCACCAAAAACCAGACATTTGCAGCTAGAATAGTCATTTACCACATTAGCAATGTATAGAATGGATTTCTGATTAGTTTAAAGTGATCTTCATTGAAAAGAACAGTGCTTTTCTTTCAAAAATAAGGACATTTCAAAGTGACCCCAAACTTTTGAACGGTAGTGTATTATTATTACTACATCATCAATACTCGATTTTTTGCTTTTTTCTGAAAGTATTTTTTTTACTTACAAAAAAAAACAACCAAGCTGTATTTGACTTTAGTTCAAAAGGTTTTGCATGTAATCCATTAACATTAAAACCTTGAAACAAAATCAAAAGTAACAAATGCGCGCACACAGCCTGAGCGTCCTACATGATGCAACCTTAATGACAAAATATTGCAATGCTACGCAATTTGCTTTCTCTTTGATTAGTGCTTGTAAATTAAGCTGGGGTTTTTTCCCCCCTTCCTCTCTCATTTTGTTGTCTGTACGAGACGACCAGCTTCACATCCGCACAGCAGACTGCCACAACAGCAGCCGGTGTGTGCCCACGAGAGATAACTCCGAGAGAGAGAGAGAGAGAGAGAGAGAGAGAGACGTCCTCAGGAACACTGGAGTCCTGCCAAGTCTTTCTTCCCCGCCGCTTGAATTTCACTCCCTCTATCATGTAGCCGTCCTAATGAATTAAGTCAATAAACGAAGCTGCTCGATGTGCATGATGAACATCCGAACAAACAAACAGACAAATAAATACGGCAGGCAAACAAGCGAGGCTTGCGTTCTCCTCCGAATTATCAGTGGTGGAAAACGCACTCTTGCTTTCTTCATCCAAACCTTGGCTCAAGATCAAAACAAAAAAACTCCAGCTCCTCCTCTCCGTCTCTTCATTTATTTTTTTTCCTGGTTTATAACTATACGAGTCTCTTCCTCCTCCAAATGGGCAAATAAACTCTTTCAAGGTAGGCACGCAGGCCACGTTTAATTAGCAAACTTTCTCTGGATCCCCAAGGGATGTTCAGTCATGGTGAATGATTTATTGGGGGAAAAAAAAAATAATAATAATCACACATCCCACAATGCATCAGTAGCCTGAGGGGCGGATACTGAATGACCTCAGCAGCAAATAAAATGTCCTCCTTTCTAATTTCTGACAGAGAACCTAGTTTATTCTCAGATAAGAATCTCAACCTAGGGGAAAAAAAAAAAATAAAAAAAGTACACAGACACAAACTCACCTAGTCTGAGTCTCAGAGCCGCCACTGGACCTCTGTGGAACCTGATCATCAGGAGATCATGGACTTCCAGCCCTTCTGCACCCTGGGAGTCAGGATAAGCAATGTTTTTTTTTTTTTTAAATAGATTTTCTAGGCATTACTTAAAACCTTATCTTTTTAAACAAACATAAGGTATTAGAAGTAAAGAGCAGTTAAAGTGCATATCACGAGGTCAATTCAGGAGCAAGATCAATGTTCTCCTATTTTATATTAAACTTTGGTCAAATATCTGTCACATTTTGTGCAATACCAGAAAATTCAGTTGAAATCGAGCCATTTGAGACGAATTGGTCCGCCTCTGAAAAAACTTGGCATTTGGATTTCCTGGCATCGCGTGCGGGACGCCTCCTTCTGAATCCTACGTCAGCGCTGGTTTGTTTAGGAGAAAACGACCTGGTGGTTTTTTGCGAATTTCTTCAACGTTATCGCGTAATTATTAAAATGGTTAACAGATGTATCGTAGGCAGTGTTGCCAGATACTGCTGACGTTTTCCAGCCCAAAATATGTTCAAAACCCACCAAAATGCACTTAAATCTTCCCAATCTGGCAACACTGATCGTAGGAGGGTAGGGACCCTTTTCACGTGACGTCACGACAAACGCGGCCGCCATTTTCGACATGTACTACCAGTAGTTTACCACAGCCAACATTGAGGAACGGCAGCAAAGAAAGTGTTTATTTTCAGCAAGACTTCCATCATGCCACTATATTGTTGTGTACCTGGATGTAGTAACCATCAACAAACAAGGCAAGGGTTATCATTTTATCGGATCCCGGTAGATGCTGACCGACGGAGAAGATGGATAGCGGCATACCAACGCTTGTGTAGTGACCACTTTGTTGGAGGTAAGACGAATAAAATTAGCCAGAAAAGGCATTACATTGCTGTTAACATTCCATTCTAGTTTACTGTAATTATGATCTGGCAGCTATTTACACCGGATCCAGTGTAAATAGCTGCCGGAGCCAACGTCCGAGGTTCCGGAGCGCGCTAGCTCGCGGCCGGCTGGAGCGCGCTCCGGCAAGCTCGGACGTTGGCTCCGGCCGCTATTTACACTGGATCCGGTGTAAATAGCTGCCAGATCATAATTACAGTAAACTAGTAAATACAGTTTTCTGCATCTCGCTCCTTTTTCTTTTATGTTTGTCGCCTTCCTCGCATTCAAACCGATTCGAGCCGAAGTCCACTACATGTCCAAAATGGTGGTCGCGTTTACGAAGGTCACGTGACTGAAAAGGGTCTATAGCAACACCAATCTTGATGGGATTAGTACTCATCGTTTCCCAAAAGACCGGACAACGAGAGAGAAATGGGAGCGCTTGGTCTACACAGGCTGTGCACTGAAACCATGCAAGCTCGCGCAGCCTGCTGGCGCTTCCGCAGGTGACGTCACGAATCTGGCTCCAGACTCCCTTGGGATTTTTCCAGACGTGTTTTGGTATTTTATTTTTTTCTGCTGTAGCCAGATAGCCTTGTGCAAAATTACCCTTCTGGATGAGTGTGTAAAGGGACATACTTTCATATTAAAAAAAAAAAAAACGAAATTGGTCCAGAATATGCACTTTAACAGGCTAAAGCTATGGCTAACTGTTAGCATTTACAGAATGCATTCACACTCCAAACCTGCCTACATCTGACGTAATGCCTGTTTAGTTTAGCAAAGAGGAAAAAGAAAATGTACAGAATTTTCAAATCTAAATGTAGTAAGGTTATTGAAAATGGTTTACGTTCATCATTTGGGTCTCTATGATGGGTTTTTGAAGATAATATCGCGAACAATTAGCGCCTTTTCTCTCAGGCTAACGATACACGAGGCAACTTTTTGGGCTGGGCAATTGTGCTTTGAAAACATAATTTCTATCTGAACGATTTTTGATCGTTTCGGGCAACTTTTTAAGATCATCCAATCTAGCAGCGAATCACATGACCGACCGAGAGCTTCTGGAATTTTCAACAAAGATGGCTTCAGTATTGGGGCGAAAAAAAAGAGACACAGCATGTGTCTTTTTATGCCGGTAAGCTGTTATGTGTAAACCCAAAGTGGTGAATGCTTAGAAAACCAAAAGACATCTATTTTTATGCTCAGGTTGGACTTAAGATATCAATTTTTTCCAGCTAAGTGTAAACTAACACTGCTAGCTAACCTAGCCTGGGCCCGCCCATCCTAAGTGTGACGCAACACGGGGGGCTTTGAAGTTGCGTTAGCCAGACTATGGACCCTTTTCACGTGACGTCACGACAAACGCGGCCGCCATTTTGGACATGCACTACCAGTAGTCTACCACAGCCAACAACGAGGAACGACGGCGAAGCATCGAAAGGAATATAGCCATCAAAGAAAGTTTTTACTTTCAGCAAGACTTCCATCATGCCATTATATTGTTGTGCACCTGGATGTAGTAACCATCAACACACAAGGCAAGATTTATCATTTTATCGGATCCCGACAGATGCTGACCGACGGAGAAGATGGATGGTCTCTAAAATATTGGCAAAATGATGTTTATTGACGTAGCAATCGTGTGTAATGGGAAGCATTTGCATATCCGAAGTGTTGTGTTTACATCAAAGATAAAATAAACCGATATGACAATGACTGCTGCTGCCAGGTTGGGGACACAAACTAGTAGAAAGGAAGTGTGCCAACAGATTTCCTTTGTGGTCGATTCTGCTTTAAGGTAAGATGCATTTAATTATTCGTCTGCTGTGGGTTTGGAATCGGTAGCCTGACCGATTCGTTCATGTTTGTGGTGCCATTTGTTTGTTGACGCGTGTTGAAATGGAAGATTGGTTGTTGACATGATTTCCAGTGATGCTTTGGTGCTGCTGTGGATCAGATGTGTTGAGTAGCCTGACTGTTTTTTTTCTTGCGTGTGGTATCATTGTTGACGCGAGGTTGTTTTTTGAACATGCCAATGCGGACACGATTTCCCCTGATGAGTTATGACTTCAGACGCGATGCGTGTGTGGAGTCCACGTGATATGTGCGTAAGATAGGCTTCTCATGTGTTTGGAGATCCGCGCTCTGAGACAAGCGCAAGCGCCCCCCCCCCCCCAAGGGAAAAAAAGGGACCCCCCGAAAATATCGGCATAGTTCGAACACTGGGTTGGAGAAAGTAATGGCAAATAGTGAGTGCACAAACCATAGAAGGTAAACTGTACACAGCGCCAGGGCAGTGTGATGGTATGTCTGTGTTAGCTTATCAATGAACACACTCGTCACTCGACGAGTTTCACGTCTTTACGACGGATACTTAAATGTGTGTTAGGTATTATTGTTGCAGTCTAAGCAGTCATTGTAGCAGCTAGATGAGCGAGAACCGAAAGGGTCTGTGCCATAAACCGTCATTTCTTCATGTCCAAAATGGCGGTCGCGTTTACGAAGGTCACGCGAGTGAAAAGGGTCTATAGCTAACCACCGCGCCATAAAAACTGAATGGGATTTAGCTAACTAGCAGTTAGTTAAAAGCTAACATAATTAGCTGAAAGTTATTGCTAGCTATGTAGCGATAATGTTAGCTCTCTTGCGTGAAGTTAAAAGTGACGGGCAGCTCATGATTTTTTTTGAGAGTTGTAATAGAGATTGTCTAACTTCGAGATTTAAAAAGTGATGATTATTAATCGAATAATAAGGTTGACTTCTAAACGTTAAAATAATGGCAAATTATCTTTTGACCAGAGGATCGATTCGGTTTGGTTCCAGAAGCGATACTTGAGCGAAATAAAGGCTGAAGCCAAGACAAAAGTGACAGCTGCAAATGTTTCAGTCTCCATTTTTGTGGCGTCTGTCTTCCTGGCAATAGATTTGCTCTCATCAGTTTGGTTGTTGCCCTAATTAGTTGCCCATCGCCTTCAAACTCTGCATCAGTGAAGTCGTCCCACAGAATTGCAGACGCGGTTTAAGAAACAGCGTGACAGACTGTAATCTATAAACATGAACAAAACTTCACCCTTCATCTAAACGCTGTGTCATTATGAAGTCGGCCATCTTGGAATAACTTTCTGGCGCTATAACTTCGGCCTGGCTCAGATCGCGCCAACCCAAACACCAAGGACGTGCATGACAGCAGGAAGTTATGCAAGATTTAAAATAAAATATAAAACTAAAATATGGACCATGAGTGCAATTTTACAAAATAACATTTAAAACTGAGAATGTAACTTCTCCGAACTGGAGAAATTAAATTCATCACCAAACCATTCCGGTAAAACAAAACCTCCTCTTGATTATAATGAATTATTTTTTACTTTAAGAAAACCGACCTTTCAATGCACTATGAAGAATTATTATACATAAAAGGACACTTTTTCCGTGGAATAAAAAAAAGCGTTCTATTCCCTTCTAGCGGGTTTCGTTCATTTGGTTTGATAGCATGCAATATTGTTAGCATATCGCTTATCCTACATGTATTACGTCACTCCACCCAATGAAGAATGAGTGTTGAATATGGTTTACGATATTACATGGTTGTCAAGACAACATGCCGTCACATGTCGGAGACGTAAAACTTCCGCGTTAGCGAGTGGCTGTGACGATTTGTAAACAAACATGGCCGCCAGATTTGTTTCGTTAAATACGGAAGATTTTGAGAGAATTTTGAAAAAGAAAGACGCGTTGAACACCCGAAAGGAATGCGTATGCATAATAGTAATAATATTGGCTGGCTTTTTTTTTCGTGATCTATCAGATATACTCCATTCAGCTACTTATCTTCGACTCATTCAGGATCATGCTAGCTGAATGGAATACATCTGATATACCACTCAACGCCAGCCAGCGTTATTTAAATATTTGTCACAATAGATTATTTAAATTTCTGGAATGTGTATTCACTCTATAGACAATTTACTCTCAGTTTTTTTTTTTTGCGATTCATAACCAACAAAAATGAACCTTTTTGAATAAATAAAACATTGGACTCATCCCTACCTGCGACAGTGGTGAGTGTGCCCACTCCACACCCTCCAACCCACCGGGTATTCTCACATGCCTGGCCAGCTGCAGACTCGTCCCGATGCCTTCCTCCTCAGATACGAGCTGTAACCTGAGAGGACTAAGTCCCAAATCAAAGCACTGCAGCTCACCCTGACCCCCAGCCACTACAATCAAGCCTCCATCAGGATGCCATTCCATTACAGATGGAAGCATGGGGCAGGTGACACGAGTCTGGAGGCCAGTTTCGATATGGAGCAGCACCACAGAGGAGTCCTGGAGGCCCAGCAGAAGCCAGCGCTCACTTGGGTCACGGCACCAGGACACAGGAACAGAAGACAGAGGTAAAGCTGTAGCTGAGAGGTGCTGCAGACGTTCCCGAGTACACTCATACACGCAAGATTGACACACTTGGGCTTCTTCACGCAGCTCCATGTTGGAGCGATTGGACTCCTCGTGGAGGTCTGCACTGGAGCTGTGGGCCTCCTTGTGCAGCTCCACAGTGAGAATCTGGTAGGGTTGGGTCAGGCTGAAGCAACAGTCCAAAGGTTCGCCATGGGTGCGTATGGAGCTCAGAATCTAAACAAATGGGAAGGATATGAATAAAACAAACAAGATTCTTAACTTCCACAACTCAAAGGATTACAAAGATTTTATACGACTGAAATGTATATCTAGTAAAGAGAAAGCCAAGTAAGGAAACAAAAGGATTAGAGAGAAAATACAAATGCCATGGCAAGAACTTAGTGAGGACGGAACTCCCTGTTCTTCTATAATATACGAGCTAAGTACATACAGTGTCTTGCAAAAGTATTTATCCCCCTTGGTGTTTGTCCTGTTTTGTTGCATTACAAGCTGGAATTAAAATGGATTTTTAGGGGGTTAGCGCCAATTGATTTACATAGGTATTCACCCCCTTTTGTATGAAACCCCTAAATAAGAGCTGGTCCAACCAATTCACTTCATAAGCCACATAATTAGTTGATTAGGATCCACCTGTGTGCAATCAAAGTGTCACATGATCTGTCACATGATGTCTGTATAAAATCAACCTGTTCTGGAAGGTCCCCGACTCTGCAACACGAAAACCAAGGAGCACTCCAAACAGGTCAGAGACAAAGTTGTGGAGAAGTATAGATCAGAGTTGGGTTATAAAAATAAATATCCCAAACTTTGAATATCCCACAGAGCACCATTAAATCCATTATAGCAAAATGGAAAGAACATGGCACCACTACAAACCTGACAAGAGAAGGCTGCCCACCAAAACTCACAGACCGGGCAAGGAGGGCATTAATCAGAGATGCAACAAAGACACCAAAGATAACACTGAAGGAGCTGCAAAGGTCCACAGCGGAGATGGGAGGATCTGCCCATAGGACCGCTTTAAGCTGTACACTCCACAGAGCGGGGCTTTATGGAAGAATGGCCAGAAAAAAGCCATTGCTTAAAGAAAAACCTAAGAAAACACGTTTGGAGTTTGCCCAACAGCATTGGCAGACTCCCCAAACACATGGAAGAAGATTCTCTGGTCAAATGAGACTAAAATTGATCTTTTTGGCCATCATGGGAAATGCCACGTGTGGCGCAAACCCAACACCCTGAGAACACCATTCCTACAGTGAAGCATGGTGGTGGCAGCATCATGCTGTGGGGATGTTTTTCATCTGCAGGGACAGGAAAGCTGGTCAGGACTGAAGGAAAGATGGATGGCACTAAATCCATGGCAATTCTGGAGGAAAACCTGTTTGATTCGGCAAGAGGTTTGAGACTGGGACGAAGGTTCACATTCCAGCAGGACAATGACCCAAAACATACTGCTAAAGCTACACTGGAGTGGTTTATAGGGAAACATTTAAATGCCTTGGAATGGCCTAGTCAAAGCCCAGACCTCAATCCAATTGAGAAATCTGTAGCATAACTTGAAGATTGCTGTACACCAACGCAACCCATCTAACTTGGAGTTGGAGCAGTTTTGCCTTGAAGAATGGCCAAAAATCCCAGTGGCTAGATGTGCTAAGCTAATAGAGACAGACCCCAAGAGACTTGCAGTTGTAATTATAGCAAAAGGTGGCTTGACAAAGTATTGACTTTTTTTGGGGTGGGGGGTGGGGGGGGTGAATACCTATGCACACTCCAGATTTCTGTTTTTTTTTTCATCTAAATTATTGTGTGTCACAATTAAAACACAAAACAAACACCCCAATCGGTACCTTTAAAAAGTGGTAGGCATGTTGTGCAAATGAAATAGTGCTAACCCCCCAAAAAGCCATTTTAATTCCAGGTTGTAATGCAACAAAAGAGGACAAACACCAAGGGGGATGAATACTTTTGCAAGATACTGTAAATCTTTAATTCTCCAATTATTAATCACTTCCAGTGACAATTTTGGTCAACCACACGATCACCAGTACAAAACCGCATCCACAGCAACACACGTGCTTAGCACTCTGCCTCTCAGTACTTTCGGAGCCAGCAGTGGAGTGACGGATCCTGTTGAGAGCTTTATCACGCTTGTGAAAGTGAATAATCAGCATGCAACATTTCATCCTAACCCAAGCTCCGGTTAGCGGGCACAACCAATGATATTAGTGTCAGTGTCAAATGCTCGGCAGCATACTCTGGCACAAACGCTATCTCAGATACACACAGGAATTCATAAGCATATAAAATCACACACTTGGCTAAAAAGCGGGGAAGTGATCAGGGTTTTGGTTTGGCCATTGTCAAGCGCGTGCAGTTCATTCTGGATGGAGACAAAGAAAGAAATAAAAAGGAGAACAGTTAAGAGATTGACAGACAGAGAGAGATAAGACAGTGAAAGCGAGGAGATGTGAGAGACAGCGAGGAGAGAAAGAGAATGGGAGAGAGCAAGACAGACAGAGGGATAGATGTGCTTTGGCACAGACGGTGGCGTATTTGGCAGTACCAGCAGCAGTGACAGAATTAAGCAGGTTGCACACAGCCTCCGTGTGGAAGCAGAGGATGAGGGCTCCGTTTTTGCGGCTCTTGTTTAGCCCTAATCCCTCCAGGCTGCTTCCCGATGCTCCCCGGGGGGCCAGGAAGGAGGGGTTGCGAGGGCTGATGGGCAAATGAGGGAGTGTGTGAGGGGGCGGTAGTGCTGACAGCACGGAGGGCTCCGGATATGAGCCAGAGTTCCAAAGAGACAAACCTGCTGAGGCACACCTGCCCCAACTACAGACTACAGCTAACACCAGGACAATGCTGAGGCCTAACGACTTGGTGGGGGTGGGGGGGAATTTTCCTAACGTTAACAACCCACTAATAAGGTCAGTACTGACTGAAATTGACCAACAAGATCAATTCTGAGGCCAAATATTTGTTTGAGGTGTACTGCCATAATGTGAAAAGGAAAACACATTAGCTCGAGAGGACAACAATTTACTGCCTGGTTCATCCAGATGCTCCACTTCTTCTGCTCTCAATGGTCCCATGTGGATGGATATGCTAAAAAGTTGCATTTCTCACCTGAATACTGTAGATTTGTGGTCAAGAACTGTCTTTGGTGAAGCCATGGCCTCATGGTTAGAGAAGCAGCTTTGGGACCAAAAGGTTGCCGGTTTGATTCCAGGAATGGTTGAAGTGCCCTTGAGCAAGGCATCTAACCCCCAACTGCTCCCCAGGCTGCTCTAGGTATGTTGTACGTCGCCATGGATAAGACCATCTGCTAAATGCCATTAATGTAAAGTCTTTATAGTATACAATTATAAATTGTTACACAATCATACTGGTGTTGCTCAGAGGAGCACATGTTTCCTTTTGGCTTTGGTTCCTCTCAAGATTTCTTCTTCATGTCATCTTAAGGAGGTTCCCCCTCATCACTTCTGGCTTGTTCATTATTGTTCATAACCGGCACCCTGGTGTTACCAAATGACTGACATTACATTACATTAATGGCATTTAGCAGACGCTCTTATCCAGAGCAACGTACAACACACCCAGAGCAGCCTGGGGAGCAGTTGGGGGTTAGGTGCCTTGCTCAAGGGCACTTCAGCCATTCCTGCTGGTCCAGGAAATTGAACCAGAGGTCCCAAAGCTGCTTCTCTAACCGTTAGGCCATGGCTAACCAACTGATTAAAACCAGGGCAACACTGAAGCCCCACAGTCTTACTCAGAATTTCTAAATCTTGCTCATGACGTACCACAAAAAGGCAAAATCAAAGTCCTTCCCATGCCAGGACCTGGCCTTCCCAGGCAGTCTTCTGACCCAGTACTAACCAGGTGCATTGGGTGGTGCCAATCTCCGCTTCTATAGCCCTCGGCCTCTCACCTATACAGTTAGGGTTACCGGGCGGGGGCTAGTCCTCTGGTAAGCACGACAGTTTGACTCCCCACTCGCATCTGTATTGCAGCATGCCTGGCAAGACAGCAGTAGGTACCATTTTTATGATGGTCTTTAGTATGACCCAACTGAGTAGAACTCACGATCTCCTGGTCGAGAGGCGGACACACTAACCACTCGGTCAGTTCGCAACCATGAAGTACCACAGATCTGCAGAATTTAATGTTTTTGTTCTTCTGACTCACCCTGCGAATAAGCCAATTAGTTGAATCGGGCAAGATTAAAAAGAAACGCTACTCTAACCAATGCTTACAGCTAAATGACTAAGAGGTCCAACACCTTAACGAACACCGTCCTGGTGTCAAGTACTCGGGCTCTGTGGTTGGTGTCCACATACAGTATTAACCAGACTTCGATGCAGAAGCCCAACTCAATAACCAACAACGTCTCCTCAAACCCGCTGACATCGGAAAAACATTTCTGCACATCAACTTTCCCCTCAAAAAATTTCACATTTTGAGACTCACTCATTTGCCTGGTGCTTTTTACCGAAAGCAACTTGCAATAGAGAAAGGATACAATTTGAAGCTTAAGGGCCTTGCTCAAGAACCCAACTGTGACAATATGGCGCTGCTGGGATTTGAACTTACAATCAATAGCCTTAACCACCAAACCACCATTTCCCATGCGTATTCTGTCCATCACAGGAATAAAACTGGGCAGCAAACAGAAACATGGTTGTTTCTCCAAGTACACTATATCCTTCATAACCAGCATGATAACTCAATAGCCACTGCTACTCACTAGCAGAATCAGATAAAACAGTTTTCTTAGGCATCGCATATTAACGCCATAATCGGCTACTTAAGACAAATTTCAACCATCAAATCAAAAGTTACATATTTATAAGCAGCTTCCCCCACCATAGCTTTGCAGTCCTGGTAAGGAAATTGCATCAGACTGCAATCTGTCTGATGTCTACGGCTCTGCTGACACGATCCTCTCCCTCGGTCCTACACGGGTCACCAATTTTGCTTGAGCTAATAAAGTACTGATGCATTTTCTTAAAATGGTGAGTCCTCTATCAAGGTAGGTGACTTGAACACAGGAGAAGGCTGGGGCCTGATGGATTCCTGTGACCGGTACTGCCCTGGTGTTAGCTGTTAGCATCACGGCAGTTTGACTATGGTGGTGTTCTCGTCAAAGGGCTGCTAGATGACATCCAATCTTCTATAATCCTACCCATCAACAAAGATAGGAGTGGCCCAACTTGCAAGAATGCACCACAGAAGGCCTGGTAGATAGATATCGATACAGGATGGGGCTTTAACAGCTAACAGTTCATACCCTGAAAATTATCGAGAACCTTCTAGCACTAAGTCAAGATCAACTCAACCAAGAACCAAGTTACGTCAGGACTTCAGGCTAACTCGGACCTGATGGGACTGAAACTAGGACTGCAGCCGCATCCTGTTCATTTGTTCTTGAGATTCAGGGGCGAAATAAAGCATGCACAGGATCTCCGAGATGTGAACAGGGCCGGATCCAGCTCTCACTAACAGGTGGGCCCAGGGCTTAATTTGAGCCGGAACATGACGGAACAAGATCAGGAACCTCCGTCGTCGGATCCGGCAGCTATTTTCATTTCATTCGGTGTTCCGGCAGCTATTTAAATGGATCAGATCACCTCCGTGACCATCACAAAGGGAAAAAAAAATCAAACAATAAATTAAATAAATAAGTAAATAAAAATTTGTTTAGTGTTCGGTTTTGATTTTGATATCTGTTGTTGATTTCTCTCCTATGACATCCACAAAATCTATGCGAAAGGGGAAGGGGGGGGACATGGGGTGTATACTTCCGCTCAATAGAACACCGGGTTTTTTGGAGCCGTTAGCTTGCGCTCTGGAAAAAATGGCAAAAAACCAAGAAAGCTTACTAAAATTTTTCAAAGTCCCAGGACATCCGGATCCTAAACGACCTAAAATGGACGACGTTGGACACAGTGACACTGCACCAGCACCTGCTGCAAGTGTACCAGTCTGCGGGAACGATCAAAAAGAAGACGAGAAGAATGATGGCGGTGAAGCTAGAAGTGTTAGCGCACCAACTCAGCCAAAAAGGTTCCCGACCCCTGCCTTAACGTATGTGTGGAGAGCGAGAGTGAACTTGAGTGCCTGTTTGGAGAACATTCTGAGCATTGTCCATTGTTGTCCAGGATTTGATAACTGGTGGTGTTGCAATACATGTCATGCAATAGGCGTGTGTACGTAAAGTTATAGTAAACTGCCCCCCCGCCTTTTTTTTTTTTTTTTTTGAGTCGCCGGACCCACCCACCTCCTGCGTTCCAGCTCGGGACCTCCCACTTCACAAATTAAGCACTGGGTGGGCCAGGGAGATTTTTTTTTGGGCGGGGGAGGGAATATAAAAATATAAGAGAGACACTTTTCTCACTCTTCCCCTCGGGTAGGTGGGCCAGGCCCCCCTGGCCGCCCCACATAGAGCCAGGCCCGGATGTGAAGACTGAAATGAGAGAACAGGGGGTGGAAGGGGCAGTTTAAAGCTTTTTGCCATGGTACTGCTAAAACAAACAAACAAACAAACAAAAAGACAAGTCAACAGTCAGAGGGGCCATTTTGAGAGCCTTCGGTAAAGAGCTTTAACATCTTCACGGGGGATCCTTCTTAAGGCCTGCAGTCAGTCTCTCTCTCTCTCTCACACACTCACCCCAAATCCCACAGCTGCTGCTGAAACAATGACAGATTCAATTTCACAAAGATAAACAGCATCTGAAGAAGAGGGGGGTGAGAAAGAGGGGAAAAGAGAGCGGGATATATGGGGGGGGGTAACCGTGGCAAATAGGTCTGTGTTAGTTATTGGTTTCAGTGACTGGTCAAAACTATTCTTTTCTTGTCTTCCTCTCTCTTCCTCGCACTTTCTTTTACTGCTTGAAAGATAAACCCAGCCAAGTCCAGCTGAGCATCGGCCCTTGTTCACAGCAGTGGCCCTTTTTGAGCCAATTTTCCAGTTCAGAGAGCAGAGAGAGAGAGCAGAGAGAGAGAGAGAGAGAGAGAGAACGTGCATGTGTATGTGTGAGAGTGTGTGTGGATGTGGAGGAAAGAGATGATGATGGGGGCAGAATAATGAAAGCTCCTTCGGTCCAGACTGCAGTCGGAGAGTGTGAACTCCACAGCCGCTTGTCGAGGTGCCGTGGCATGAAACCCAGCTGCACTCGGCCGCTCTCTCTCTCCGCAAGCTCAACCGCACAGCGCTTAATGAATATTCCCGCCATCCAAACGCACGTTATGCGTTAATGAGGAAAAACACGACTCGCCGTGCATCATGACAAACGCAGCAGATTCAGTGAACGCGGTGACACTTTTGTCACGGCCGAGCCGCGGCGGAGAAAATCGTGTGCGCGCGTGTGCGTTTCTCAGCGTTCCTAAGTCTAAATCGAAGCGCGTGTTATGACAACCATGTTATTCAGTTCTGCCTTCGGTGAGGTATACAGTGTCTTGTGTGTTAATATGTGGAAAACAGAGCAGAAGTGGAGATCAAACAAATGAAAAGGGAAGCGGTTTCAGCAAGATAACTGCTCAAAATATCGAAAAAACAACATAACGTCTTGTGCTTAGAGCACCCTGATGCTCACAACACTGTTCATTTAAATGAGCAAATTTCAGAAACTGGGGAAATGATTAAAAATGTTAAATATTTGCATAAATAAATATGTGTTTTTGGGTTTTTTTGGTGTGCGTGTCTCTCTCTCTCTCTCTCTCCTGGCAGTGCTTATCTTCCAGGGCTAGGAATTAAGACCACATGAGGAAAAGAAAGCGCCCTTCGAAATGCTGGAGACTAAGTAGAAAATTGGCTTAGCATGCAGATAGCAAAGTTAACAAAAGGCACATATATATGAGCTTGAAGTGATTGAAGTGTGCGTGTGTGCGTGCGCGCGCGTGAGATGCGCGCGCGTTTGATTTGCCGCACGGCTCCCCGTGTAAAACTGCTAGCTTGATTTCACACTGCGGATCTGAGAATGACAACAAACACTTTAATTAGAAATGATGCAGACCAGAAACGCTTTAATGTTCTTTAACAGGGGAAAGGAAAAGAGGAAGGGAAGAGGGGGGGGGGGGGGGGGGGGAGAGTGAAAGAAAGCGAAAGAGAAAGAAGCTAGGTGAAGGATGGAGATAAATATGGAGTGCATTCCAAAACGGAGTGTCTTCATGTGCTGGTACATTTTTTTTTTCCCTCCTCCATTTAGCTGCTTTCCTGCTATTTGTTTGCAATTTGCAACGCTTCAGTCCTGATCTTCACTGAACATGAGCAGGGTTGTGTACGGCTGCTTAAAAAATGAGCAGAGAAGAAGAGCGCGATGATGCTCTCTGGATGCTTTTTTCCCCAAATTATTAATAAACGATACACTGGCAAAAGGAGCTTGTTGGATTCTTCTCCAAGAACTGCTGAATGTGAATATTCAGAAGATGAGTAACAGGACGGCATCATCAAAAGAACTCGGTATGTACTCAGCGTGTGGAGTTTTGCATGTTCTCCGTGTGGATACTGATGGTTTTTGGGAGCTGTGAGGAAACCAGTCTGTCATCAGGTCTGTAACTGGGGACAAGGTGTGAATATGGGCATCATTAAGTCTTCTTCTTCTTCTTCTCCAGCACTATTACCAGGTCGGGGTCCATGTTGACCCTATTGATCCACGTGTCATATTAATCGGAGTATAGATTTACACCAGATGCCCTTCCTGCCGCAACCCTCCCATTTCTGGGCTTGGGAAACAACCAAACAACCTAGAGTAGCCAATTAGCCTAACCACATGTCTTTGGACTGTGGAAGGAAACCGGAGCACCTGGAGGAAACCCATACAGACACGGGAAGAACATGCAAACTCTACACTGAAAGGCCCCCGTCGGCCTCAAACCCAGAACCTTCTTGCTGCGAGCCGACAGTGCTAACCACTACACAACCATTCCGCCCATACGTCGATTAACATAAGAACTAAAACTTAGCTTAAATCATTTCCCAAACTGTTAGCACAAACGTGGAAGCGCATAATTGTATAGAATGTCTTTGCACGCAGTCGGAGTGCGCAATTTCCCTTCACTGGAACTAAGAAACCCAAACCTGCTCCAGCATGACAATGCCCCCGTGCACAAAGCACGCTCCATGAAGACACGGTTTGCCAAAGCTGGAGTAGAAGAACTCGGTACCTGACCTCATACACATCGAAAATCTCCAAAATCTATTAGAGAGCCCTTACAGCAGAAAACTGAGGATCTACTCAAGATGTGTGTGTGTGTTTCTGGCCACTGACCATCATCTAGCAAACACTAGCATTCACCTTATAGAGTAAGAAAGCACATACTTTGGTGTGTGTGTGTGTTTACCATAAGACCAGGGCTTTCTGAAAAACCGAGCAGTACCAGATTGGCCCGATCTGAGGCACTGGGAACTGGTGACCAAGGCCACACTTCGTCATGCCCACCTTGCCACCAGCACACACCCACGTCCTGCGCACGGTTCAGTGCCACACGCCTGCTTATACGACGGCTGCCTCCTCCTGCCAGCTCCAAGGATGAGACCTGGAAAGGAACCAAACTTAGCAAACCAAGCCAGAATTCTGTCAACCAGAGATTACTGCAAACAAAAGTACTATACAGCTTCATACATACAGTATTACATTAACAAAAAAAAAACAAAACCCAAACGCATGGTTAACACAGATGTTCCCGCTCGAGTTAACTGTGTTTATTCCATCCACATTCACTGGATATGACCAATCGCATGCCCTGATCAGCTACTCTACTATTAGGATATCAGCTCATATACACTACCGTTCAAAAGTTTGGGGTCACCCAGACAATTTTGTGTTTTCCATGAAAAGTCACACTTTTATTTACCACCATAAGTTGTAAAATGAACAGAAAATATAGTCGAGACATTTTTCTGGCCATTTTGAGCATTTAATCGACCCCACAAACGTGATGCTCCAGAAACTCAATCTACTCAAAGGAAGGTCAGTTTTATAGCTTCTCTAAAGAGCTAAACTGTTTTCAGCTGTGCTAACATGATTGTACAAGGGTTTTCTAATCATCCATTAGCCTTCTGAGGCAATGAGCAAACACATTGTACCATTAGAACACTGGAGTGAGAGTTGCTGGAAATGGGCCTCTATACACCTATGGAGATATTGCACCAAAAACCAGACATTTAGTAGCCTGGCAAGCCAGACTAAATGTGAATATTTAGTCTGGCCTCGCTCGTAGACATTTCCGACGGGTGTGGGAGGAACAACCCGCTGTCTTTCAAACTGTCTCTGTGCGTATAGGCCAACGCTCTGACCAATCAGCGCAACAGTGACTGTGACGTAGTCAGAGCGACAGAAAGCAGTGGGGGAGACCTTGAAATAAATAATTTTTCAAAATGCGTATTAATTAATAAACAGGTTCTAGATATTAAGAAGTTTGGAGATAATGACCACAAGTTTGGAGTCTGTACCACATACTTAACATATACTTTTTTTTTCAAGTGTTTTTCAAGGGTTTGCTTAAACTGTTTTTGAGAGTTTTTATTTAGTGGTGTTTGGTGAAATAATTTCCCTTAAATTTAAAATAACGGGAAAATAAGAAACAATCAAAAAGTAATGTTTCAAAGCTGTTTATTAATTCTTCGTACTGCACAAACTAGCCCCATCCTTTTGGCTACGAGCGGAGCCAGCTGGTAGATCAGAGTTTTGCCATAGCCGGTCGGCAAAACAGCGAAAACGTCCTTCTTGAAAAGGAATGAGCGGAGAGCCTCTTCCTGCTCATGTTTCAACGAAAACTCCAAGTCTAATTCTTCTAAAACTGATTCCAAAGCGGAGTCAAACGAGCGCTGTTCACTAGCCGTAGCCATCTTTCCTGTTGTGCTTTCTCCAGCGTCGCGCAGCTTTGTCGTCACTCCTGCAAAAGCCCGCCCAAAGAATCCAAACAAAAACCTTGCGTTGTGATTGGCGGGCACGATTTGATGCCCGGGGTGTTTTGTTGATATGGTGCGAGGCTAGACCCACTCGTAGGCAAAAATATTTTTGGCCGCTAGGCGGGTGGGTCTAGTTTACTAGGCTAGACATTTAGTAGAATTTAGCTAGAATAGTCATTTACCACATTAACAATGTATAGAGTGGATTTCTGATTAGTTTAAAGTGATCTGCATTGAAAAGAACAGTGCTTTTCTTTCAAAAATAAGGACATTTCAAAGTGACCCCAAACTTTTGAACGGTAGTGTACCGTGAGTAGAGAAAAACAAAATGGCAGCACGCGTTGCTAGACTGACCGAGGACGAAATAAAAACTCTACTTGAAAACAAAACCCCCAAAATCATCAAGTACTTAAAAGAAACAGAAATAGCCAAAAGAATATAGAGTGTACCCCCCCCCATATTTCCTGTTCCACACTCCAGCCCAGTCGGTGGCAGTAATGCACCTTTAAGTTGGTTTTCCAACCACCAAAAAAAAAACCTTAAAGGAAGAAGAAAAACCCCCAAAATACAAAAAAAAGCAACAAAATATCGAATGAAAGTATTTGATGTTAAGAACATCTTTTTTTTGTATTTTTCAAGAATTATCGCATTTTCACAAATTGTTACTGTCATTTCGCCGGTTTGCTTACATTCCAAGCGGAAATGATTTTGTCAGATGTTTTGTTTAAAGTCATTTATCGAATTTGCAAAAAATAAAAATGTGTGCCGTTTCTCAAAATCCAGTGAATGTGTATAGAATAAAACAGTTATTCCACTCAATCTCTTCGTACATGGCTTATAAGCCAACTCCGTGCTACGCGCCTCGTCGGCTATCGGCTCATGTACGACCTGATTTTGTGGAATAATTGTTAACTGTGCAAAAATATTAGGCACGTGTAAAGAAATGCTGTCGACCAAAAATGGCTTAAAATAATGAAATGAAAATGTTTCAACATTAAAAAAACCCACTATAAACAGTAATCAGTAAGCCATAATAAATGAAACAGTCAATATTTGGTGTGAGACAAACCTTTGCTTTAAAAAAAAAAAAAGTCTCCGGTTTAATGAGTGCAGTTTTATAAGGAAATGAGCTGGAGGTTTTACTGAGCATCTTGCAGAACCAGCCACGGTTCTTCCGGACACTTTGTCACACTCGCGTCGTAATTTTGCACCAAAACCCAGTCGCCTTCATGATGTTTTCTTTTTTAATCTGAAAAGTGCTGTCTTGTAATGTAATATGCTGCTCAGATACAAATTTTTTTTTCTTCCCTGTAGCATTTAATTTTGTGCTGGAAAATGAACGAACGTTTGGAACTCTAAAATGTTTTTTGTACTGACTTGATAAAATGGAAATCTATAACAATGTTTGTATGGGGAAAAAATAAAAAAAAAAACAGGGTGCCTAAGACTTTCGCACAGTACTTGTATGTCAATTCTGATGAACGTTTTCAATATTACATCTGCTCTGGATGTTATGTTCCGATGTTATCTCATCTCATCTCATTATCTCTAGCCGCTTTATCCTGTTCTACAGGGTCGCAGGCAAGCTGGAGCCTATCCCAGCTGACTACGGGCGAAAGGCGGGGTACACCCTGGACAAGTCGCCAGGTCATCACAGGGCTGACACATAGACACAGACAACCATTCACACTCACATTCACACCTACGGTCAATTTAGAGTCACCAGTTAACCTAACCTGCATGTCTTTGGACTGTAGGGGAAACCGGAGCACCCGGAGGAAACCCACGCGGACACGGGGAGAACATGCAAACTCCGCACAGAAAGGCCCTCGTCTCGTCGGCCACGGGGCTCGAACCCGGACCTTCTTGCTGTGAGGCGACAGCGCTAACCACTACACCACCGTGCCACCCGTTCCAATGTTATGTTCATTCTTAATGAGAACTACATTAAATCACAAGGAACAGTGAGAAATAACAGCAGCACCACCACCTCAGGTATTACATTTCCTGCTTCGCCAAGTCAAATTCCTGCTGTAGACATGTGAAATAAAGAGTTTCAGATTTCTGATTCTGATCACATCAGACCACAGGATAATACATTCCCATACCACAAATGCTTCTCAACCTGCTACTTGGTTTTAGGCTATTTTTATTTTTATTTTTTACCATATTTGTTCTTTGTTTTGTTACTTAAAGCAAATTTCATTCCATTATTAATTTCTAGGAGCGTCCGTTTGTCCTTTGTTGTGTGTGGGTTGAAGGTTTGCACGCTCTGTGGGGTAAAGTCTTAATGAGATCTCCTGGTGTTAACACAGCTAAATTCATCCTCACAGCCTGTAGCCTGTATTCATAAACAGTCTCATGTTTAGAGATGCTACGGCCTCACACTTGCATTGCTTTGCCACAACTACAAAAATTGATATATTGTTAGAAAATCTTCTCCAAGCCAAAGAGCTAGCAAAAAAAAAAAAAAGTTCAGCTCAAAAGATCCAGCGAAATCTAAAAGGCTGCGCGCTTCCTACGCAGTGTCTTGCAAAAGTATTCATCTCCCTTGGTGTTTTGTCGCATTACAAGCTGGAATTAAAATGGATTGTTGGAGGGTTAGCACCATTTGATTTACACAGCATGCCTACCGCTTTAAAGGTGCACATTGTTGTTTTATTGTGACAAACAATAATGAAGAAAAAAGAACAGAAATCTGGTGTGCATAAGTATTCACTCCCTTCCATATGAAACCCCTAAATAAGAGCTGCTCCAATCAATTCACGTCACAAGTCACATAATTAGTTGATTACGATCCACCTGTGTGCAATCAAGGACCCGGACTCTGCAGCACTACCAAGCAAGCAACATGAAAACCAAGGAGCACTCCAAACAGGTCAGAGACAAACTTGTGGAGAAATATAGATCGGTGTTGGGTTATAAAAAATTATTCCATGGAGCACCATTACAGCAAAATGGAAAGAATATGGCACCACTACAAACCTGACAAGAGAAGACCGCCCACCAAAACTCACAAACCGGGCAAGGAGGGCATTAATCAGAGGTGCAACAAAGACACTGAAGGAGCTGCAAAGATCCACAGTGGAGATGGGAGGATCTGTCCATAGGACCGCTTTAAGCCGTACACTCCACAGAGTGGGCCTTTATAGAAGAGTGGCCAGAAAAAGGCCATTGCTTAAGAAAACATGTTTGGAGTTTGCCCAGCAGCATGTGGCAGACTCCCCAAACACATGGAAGAAGATTCTCTGATCAAATGAGACTAAAATTGATTTTTGGCCATCATGGGAAATGCCATGTGTGGCGCAAACCCAACACCCTGAGAACACCATTCCTACAGCGAAGCATGGTGGTGGCATCATCATGCTGTGGGGATGTTTTTCATTTGCAGAGACAGGAAAGCTGGTCAGGACTAAAGGAAAGATGGATGGCACCAAATACAGGGCAACTCTGGAGGAAAACCTGTTTGAGTCGGCCAGAGGTTTGAGACTGGGACGAAAGCTCGCGTTCCAGCAGGACAATGACCCAAAACATACTGCTAAAGCTACACTGGAGTGGTTTAAATGGAAACATTTAAAATATCTTGGAATGGCCTAATCAAAGCCCAGACCTCAATCCAATTGAGAAATCTGTAGCATAACTTGAAGATTGCTGTCCACCAATGCAACCCATCTAACTTGGAGTTGGAGCAGTTTTGCCTTGAGGAATTGGCAACAATCCCAGTGGCTAGATGTGCTAAGCTAACAGAGACATACCCCAAGAGACTTGCAGCAGCAAAAGGTGGCTCTATAAAGTATTGACTTTGGGGGAGTGAATACCTATGCACACTCCAGATTTCTGTTTGTTTCTTTTTAATTATTGTTTGCGTCACAATCAAACAACAATCTGCACTTTTAAAATGGTAGGCATGTTGTGTAAACCAAATGTGTTCACCCTTCAAAAATCCATTTTAATTCCAGCTTGTAATGCGATAAAACAGGACAAACACCAAGGGAGATGAATACTTTTGCAAGACACTATCATCCCGTCTGGTGAAGTCAGATGTTTCTTGTGGGGGTCAGAAGTTACACACACACTAGGCCTCCAGCTGGAGTGGTATGTTTAGCTTCACACTGTTTAGAAGCAGATGAACAAAGCTTGTGGATGGAAGATGGTTTCAGGGAATAATTTGTTTGGGAAAAAAAATGAACAGTAGTAATTGCGATGCAAGATGGAAATTGAGTAGTAGTTGGCGAAGACCGTTATAGCACTGGTAACCGAAGGCCACCAGCCGAGGCTGCGAGGCAGCCGAGCAAATCAACTGAGGTCCAGGGCCCGCCTCAGTGCCCTGGAAGCCAAAGGCTAAAAGATGCCCTGAAATGCATTATGCAATGCATCATGCACTTGAAATGCAAATGTACCATCACCATATTAATTTATAGTATGCGTGCTCATGAACACTGACCCAAAAATTATCTATTACAAGATTAATATCCATCCATTATCTGTAGCCGCTTATCCTGTGCAGGGTTGCAGGCAAGCTGGATCCTATCCCAGCTGACTATGTGCGAGAGGCGGGGTACACCCTGGACAAGTTGTCAGGTCATCGCAGGGCTGACACACAGAGACGAACAACAACCATTCACACTCACATTCACACCTACGGTCAATTTAGAGCCACCAGTTAGCCTAACCTGCATGTCTTTAGACTGTGGGGGAAACTGGAGCACTACAGGAGGAAACCCACGCAGACGTGGGGAGAACATGGAAACTCCACGCAGAAAGGCCCCCATCAGCCACTGGGCTTGAACCCAGAACCTTCTTGCTGTGAGGTGACAGCGCTAACCATCTCCTCTCATCTCATTATCTCTAGCCGCTTTATCCTTCTACAGGGTCGCAGGCAAGCTGGAGCCTATCCCAGCTGACTACGGGCGAAAGGCGGGGTACACCCTGGACAAGTCGCCAGGTCATCACAGGGCTGACACATAGACACAGACAACCATTCACACTCACATTCACACCTACGGTCAATTTAGAGTCACCAGTTAACCTAACCTGCATGTCTTTGGACTGTGGGGGAAACCGGAGCACCCGGAGGAAACCCACGCGGACACGGGGAGAACATGCAAACTCCACACAGAAAGGCCCTCGCCGGCCCCGGGGCTCGAACCCAGGACCTTCTTGCTGTGAGGCGACAGCGCTAACCACTACACCACCGTGCCGCCCTAGCGCTAACCACTAAGATTAATTTTTTTAATTATTAAAAATTTCTGAAAACGAAATTAAAAAGGAACGGCACAGTGGTTAGCACTGTCACCTCACAGCAAGAAGGTTCCGGGTTCAAGCCCAGCGGCCAATGGGGGCCTTTCCGTGTGGAGTTTGCATGTTCTCCCCGTGTCTGTGTGGGTTTCCTTCAGGTGCTCCGGTTTCCCCTACAGTCCAAAAGACATGCAGTTACGTTAGCCTGGGACGACCTTAGGCTGAAGTGCCCAAGAGCGGTGGTGCGTACGTATGCAGCGGCTTTGTTTTCCTCTGATGAATTAAATTTCGTTGTACATTTGTGCAGTGACAAAGGCATTTATATCTATATTTTTTTTTTTTAAAAAGGAATACACTATTTCGCAATTCACAGGTCATGATCAACTATCGTAGATTGTGACTCTAAAATACTATTTGGATGCAGATCTAATACTATGTAATGACATTATTTTCATGTATGACTGGCTTGTACATCTGCTGGAATGGTGATGCGTTACTGCCTAAGCCAAGCAGGCTATGTTACAAACAAGACTGAAATGTTCACAAGTCCAAATTAAACAATATCAAATAGGCCTACCTGCAGGTGCATGTCGGATTTTGCATGCTTTTGAAACTGATCCTTTTTTCGATTGCGTCCAGAGATCCAGTCAATGAATGACCTGCTAAAGTTTCGCAGAGCCCGCAAGCAAGATTCAGGAGTCTGACAGACCGCACAAAGCGTGCTTTTGCACATATGCACCCTCTGAGTTGTACACAATCCAATCTCCCCATTTCCCTCTTCCACCTTTCAACTGTACTTAGCTGGGGGCCATGTACAGTGTTGTTATCGGAAACACGTGGGGCTTCTGCCATTTTGTCACGGGTCACTGGCCAGTATCGAGCACACACGAACACAAACCTTCTCAACATTCATCATTCAGCACTTTTGTGTTACTCACCAAAACACCGACGATCTAGCATCCACCGATAAGGTTTTACTAAAGACTCAGGCATCATCAAAATTAATTTACAGTGGCAATCCATCAAGAAAAGCAGACATAAATATGAATGGCACTTGGCATGGTCACAAGGAGCTCATTAAAAGCCCGTCTATTACGCCCGCGGTCATACGGTACTGTGCACGCTTCTCAGATTTACAGCCAATCAGAATTCAAGAATTGTTACAGCCCACCACACAAGTTATAAGCTCTCTCTCACACACACACGCGCGCGCGTTGGCCCGCAGTCAATAGGATATCTTGTCCAAATTGCAGTTTACAAGGGACAAAAGGTGCCAGAAATTTGCATCGCAGTTTTGTGCTATGCATTGTTTGTTTTGCATTGCAACTGGAGTAATTTGGGTAGCAAATTGTGATGCAATACCAAACAAATTAGTCCCTGGGTTTAAAGACAAGATGTGGCCCCATGTGGTAATTTCTGTTTAGTGAAAAATGTTAGGTGTTCGACTTGAGACACTAGGACCCTACAAATCAGTGTACAGTGTCTACATATGTGATGGCCTGAGAAAACTCTTTATATGATCACAATTTTGGCAATTTCTACTATACACAGTACTAAGAACTATGGGCTTTCCTTGAGAGACAGATTTGTTTGACTTGTTCTTGAAAGTGGTGCAGGCGGTCCCGATTGCTACTCCTTCTTGAAAGTAGTGCAGGAGGTCCCGATTGCTACTCCTTCTTGGAAAGTGGTGCAGGCGGTCCCGATTGCTACTCCTTCTTGAAAGTAGTGCAGGAGGTCCCGATTGCTACTCCTTCTTGGAAAGTGGTGCAGGCGGTCCCGATTGCTGCTACTTCTTGGAAAGTGGTGCAGGCGGTCCCGATTGCTGCTACTTCTTGGAAAGTGGGGCAGGCGGTCCCGATTGCTACTCCTTCTTGGAAAGTGGTGCAGGCGGTCCCGATTGCTACTCCTTCTTGGAAAGTGGTGCAGGCGGTCCCGATTGCTGCTACTTCTTGGAAAGTGGGGCAGGCGGTCCCGATTGCTACTCCTTCTTGGAAAGTGGTGCAGGCGATCCCAATTGCCGCTACTTCTTGAAAGTGGTGCAGGTGGTCCCGATTGCTGCTACTTCTTGAAAGTGGTGCAGGAGGTCCCGATTGCTACTCCTTCTTGGAAAGTGGTGCAGGAGGTCCCGATTGCTACTCCTTCTTGGAAAGTGGTGCAGGCGATCCCGATTGCTACTCCTTCTTGAAAGTGGTGCAGGCAGTCCCGATTGCTACTACTCCTTGGAAAGTGGTGCAGGCGGTCCCGATTGCTACTCCTTCTTGAAAGTGGTGCAGGCGGTCCCGATTGCTACTTATTTTGGTCTGTTAAATCCTTGAGCTTTATCTTCGCTCACACAGTCTGCTCTGTGCTTAATGAAGGTTCTGTTGACCAGTAATGTCTTTCTTCTTTGCATAAGATTATGATCCTGACGGATGATGAAATGGTACATAATGTCTCTCTTCTTTCATACAGTAGTGTAGTCTAAACCAATAATGTAATGCTTCATCACCCATTTACGTTATACATAGATAACTTAGGTTCGTCAATCACATCATCATCCAATCACGTAGCTACAACACACTCTTAAATGTGAATATATAAATCATGTTTGTCCGATAATAAACTGAGAAACTTATCTGAGCCGCTGTGTCCGTGACTTTGCTTCCGGATCGATCCGTGAGGCAGAACCTCTGAGGCGGCAGAGTTCTACATTCCTCGATCATACTTTGTCAATTCAACCTCCTTCACTACAGACCGATTAAAACCGAACATCCCTGAGATGAACTTGGTGGCACATATCTCAAGTCAAGTTCTAGCATTTTAAAGTCTGGTTGCTCCCAAAAGTAAAAAAAAAAAAAAGGAGAAAATACACAACACACATCTAATTTTACTGAAAAACTGGAAATTACTGCCAAATTTTAAAAACATTTAAACATGAGCCTCCTCATCGTCTCTTCTCTCAACTGATCACTGTAAAATTCTTACACCTGTCGGGAAATTGGTGGTGGATACGCCGTCGGTTTCGGCGGATCTCCTTTCTCTCAGCTAACTCATCACAGTCGGCATTTATGAGTTCTTTGGTGACTGAAAAGGCCAACGTTTGATCGGCAATGGCGCTGGCAATCCAGGCAGATAAAGTCAGCAGTAACTCCACAGAGAAAGTAATCTGCACAGAATATTTAAGGGTAACGGAGTTGTGCTGGTCCAAAACCACCCTCTATTCCCAAGGAACATCAGTGACTACAGGTACGTAAACGCAACGCACAGGCAATGTACTCAGGCGCAGCAACTGGCCAGGATCCGTCACTATGGACTGCCCTTACAACTGGATGCAGCAGCTATTGTGCATGATGGCCGTTTCTGTGAAGAAACTCAGTCGTCCAGGTACATAGTAATCTGTGGTTGGTTGAAGAGAGCAACTGGACTTGCTTGACGATTCTTGAAAACGTTTCGCCTCTCCTCCGAAAGGCATGCTCAGTTCTGTCTGACTAGTAGGGAGTATCCAGTATTTATTCTCTCATGGATCATCATAGAATCCGAATCAGAATGCTGATGGCTGCATTGTGGGCGGCTGATAAGATGTCATAGACACCCACCTCTGTTCAATGATGGTCGTTCCAGGTTGACAAAAATGAACGATCCACTCTGGCTAAGATGTCTGCCAGTTTTCTGGAAGTCCTCTCATACTCCCGCACCAGTCGAAGGGATCTCATCCCAAAGTGCGTAGAAACATATCTGTGAAGATACTCAGTCGTCCAGGTACATAGTAATCTGTGGTTGGTTGAAGAGAGCAACTGGACCTGCTTGACGATTCTATGATGATCCATGATTGATGGATTCTATGATGATCCATGAGAGAATAAATACTGGATACTCCCTAGTAGTCAGACAGAACTGAGGATGGCCGTTGGCTCACAAGGAGCTCATCCGCCCTTTGTCAGGTCTTGTTTTTATACTTCGTTTACACGTAGCCGGGTATTTATGAAAACGGGTATCTTCTCCTCCCCGTACTAGAAAATAATTCTGTTTACACAATGCTCAAAAACAGCCAGGGAAGGCTGTCAAAAACACGTCAAACAAATAGAAAGCCAACCAGAGATCTGAAAGCCAAGGAGGAGGGACTGTCAGATCACAATGCTAAAACTCCGTTTTCCCCATAACACGGAGAAAACTCCGTTTACCACTATTTACACGCAGGCATGAAAACGGAGTTTTCACAAATCTCCACTTTGCCCGGAGCTTTCGAAAGCAGCCGTTTTCAGTGACTGAAACCTCCGTTTACGTGTAAATGATGGGTACAACCGCATAAATAAATATCCGTTTTTATAGATACCCGGCTATGTGTAAACAGGGTCTTAGTCCTGCTGGGTGTCATGCCACCCTTCTCACCAGCAAAGCACTGGTGGGGGAGCCAGTTTAGACGCCACCCACCCATCCATGCGGCAGGTTGTACTGGGTTACATGTTGCCAGTAGCAGATGATTCCAACCTGACCCCACACACAGAAATAATCGCTCAAGAATTCCGTGACTCTGTTGGCCAAGTTTCTTGTCTTATCCATTAGATCATATAACCATTTTTAAACCTTTGTTCACTGTCCAGCTCGACACAGTGCGTGAGTGCTCTTCTTTGTTTTGATGATGACGTGATGGTGCAGGAGCACTGTGGACATTTTGCTGTTGATGTTTTGAGACATCTTAAGATCTCCAGAGTGATCATTTTTAACCAATGCGTTTGTGAAACTGGGTCATTGGTTAAGAGCTTTTTCAGGCAGAAAACATACTCAAGGTTTATAAAAAAAAAAAAAAAAAAAAAAAAAAAAAAAAAAAAAAAGAGATGCTCCGTTGTGATGTACTTTGACTTGTATTTCTTTGCAGGCAGTGTGAACCCAAGATATTTCATGTTTTGTTGGTCGACTTCATTTCATTTGTTAATATACGTCCATTTCTGCGTTTCAGACCTGCAACACATTCCATAAAAAGTTGGGAGTGGGGGCGATTTAAGACTAGTAATGAGGTCAAAACACTTGAAACAGACAATTGTAATCATAATTTGGTACAAAATCAGTGTCCAGGAAAAGCCTTGTCCCTGAGGAGCAAAGGTGGGACGAGGATCTCCAGTTTGTCAACAAACGCATGAGAAAATTATTGAAGAAGTGCTTAAAAACAATGTTCCTCAAAGAAAAAATATGAAGGGATTTGGATATTTCACCCTCGATCATTAAACGATTCGAGGAATCTGGAGGAATTTCAGTGTGTAAAGGGCTAAAGCCTAATCTGAACACCCGTCATCTCTGATCCCTCAGACACATGGCATCAAGAACCGTCATTCATTTGTAGCTGATATAACCACATGGGTTTGGGATTATTTTGGCAAACCTTTGTCAAGCTACAATACAGAGTTACATCCACAAATACCAGTTAAAACTTTACTGTGCAAAAAGGAAGCCTTATGTTAACGGTGTCCAGAAGCACCATCGACTTCTCTGGGCTCAGAGGCATCTGGGATGACCATCATACAGTGGAAACATGTACTGTGGTCAGACGAATCCGTATTCCAGGACTTTTTTGGAAGAAATGGACACCGTGTGCTCCAGACCAAAGAGGAAAAGGACCATCCAGACTGTCACCAAGAACGAGTCCAAAAACCAGGGTGTGTCATTGTATGGGGTTGTGTCAGTGCCCTGGTTCAAAGGTAACTTACACTTCTGTGATGGAGCATCAATGCAGAAAAGTACGCTGAGATTTTGGAGCAACATACAGTATGCTGCCTTCAAGGCAACATCTTTTCAAGGGAGATTTCAACAAGACAATGCAAAACCACATTCTGCACACATTACAAAGGCGTGGCTGTGGAAGAAGAGGGTGTGTCCCCTCTGTCCCCTATAGAGATCTTGCAGTCACGTGACCGGAAAGTACACAGCCGCCATCTTGTCGGTAAAAAACACCGCTGAATACTGCTGCACTCGTGTACAGAATGGATCAATTTCAACCGACGGACTACACGGCTCATTTTTCTAATGAACAGATAACTAGATATATGTCTAAAATAAACGATCTACAGATTAGTGACCCTTATGGCTTACCGGCCGTAGTTTTCACAACCGTGTCAGTGGATGTTGAACTGCCAGCGGAATACCCAGACGTGTATAATTACCTCATTAACTTTCCCTCGCTGTTCAGTGGTGAAGCACTGCGTGCTTATAAATCTCTGGACAGTTATCTTTACAGAAATTCAGGATTTGTCAGCGACTCAGATGTGGCATCTTGTAAACAAGAAAATAACTATCCTCATTGGACGGGTAAGTCACTTAAGTATTGAGTACGAACACTATATCAGTATCTAGTATAGCACTGACCAGCCGATTATAGAATAGAACAAGGTAATTCCAGCTGTAATTCCAAATCGTCCGTCTTATTTACCATGGATCTGGCGTTGGAGAGGTAGAGGCTTAGCAGTGGAGATTTGAGTGGCTGTTTTCTGAGCTTAGTCAACAGGTCAGCTCTGCAGCCTCGCTTTTGCTTCCGCTCCCGACGCCGCCTCCTTCGCTTTGCTTCCGATAACAATCCATGGAGACCCCGCTGGTCTCGCTATCTCGTCCGGAATGTTGTGCATGCAATGGAAATCGCTACAAACCGTCATTTTCTGCTGGAAACCAATGTCCACTAAGTCCATACGGTTGTAGTGGATATTGAAGTCCGGTACAGACGAACAACATGCAAAAATACACACAAAAAACATAAAAAACGTGCACAGGTAGGGAGAGCTTGTAGCCGCAGACGTTGTAGTAGAATTGTATATAGTAGGGTTTTCCAGAAGAAAAGGTAGAAGTAGAACCAGAAGTAGAAGGCGGAAATATGGCGTTTGACCGACAAGATGGCGTCTGTCACAATCTGGATCGGCTGTGACGTCACATGCAAGTGCTCCATAGAGAACATGTGGAGAATTTTGAAATGAAAAATATGACAATGACGACCCCGTACTGTTTCACCCCTTAAAACCTGTCTGAAGGAAGAACGGGACAAAATAACACCTGAAAGACTTCATCACTTGGTGTCTTCAGTCCATAAATATCTTTTAAGTGTTGGGAGGAGGGATGGAAACATTATAAAAGTGGTAAATGCTTTACTGTCCCAACTTTTTTTTTTTTAGAAATGTGTTGCAAGGATCAAAATCAAAAAATGTGTTTATTTTGAAAAAACAATAAAAATTCATGAATTAAAACATCATGAATGTGCCACTGTATTGTTTTGAATGCAATCCAGGTCAAAGATTATTTACAAATCATTGTTTTTCAGTTTTAATTTCAAATGTCAACATAGCATCCCAACTTTTTCTGATTTGGGGTTGTACATAGTATGACGAGTAGTTATGTAATGATTCATTCAATTCAGGAATAAATTTTCCCACAATATTTTTGAAAAAAAAAACTCCGAAATGAAGCGTGATAAAATTTGTCCCACGACTTATCGTCGCACGATATATCGTTACATGCCTAATAACAAGGTTGGGTATCAGCACATTTATAAGATTTACTCCAAACCTCCAACACAGGATTGCAATACTTTCTCACAACCATATGAATGCTGGTCTTGAAATGCAGTTAAAACAAAGAAAAGACCACAACGTCAAGGACGAAGTCGCTCGTCTGGCCCGCCATCAAAACCACCATGACGACCAAAACATCAAACAGAACTGAAATGTGACGACGTGAGAGAGGACCAACCTCCACGACTAACTGTTTACAGCAGGAAAATCAACAAAGGACTAAATTTTGTTCCCGGACAGAAGCTCGACCCAAATTCATCAATCAGAACTGAATTTCATCTCATTCTCATAATCTCTAGACGCTTTATCCTGTGTTTATCCTGGAGCCTATCCCAGCTGACTACGGGCGAAAGGCGGGGTACACCCTGGACAAGTCGCCAGGTCATCACAGGGCTGACACATAGACACAGACAACCATTCACACTCACATTCACACCTACGCTCAATTTAGAGTCACCAGTTAACCTAACCTGCATGTCTTTGGACTGTGGGGGAAACCGGAGCACCCGGAGGAAACCCACACGGACAACATGCAAACTCTGCACAGAAAGGCCCTCGCCGGCCACGGGGCTCGAACCCGGACCTTCTTGCTGTGAGGCGACAGCGCTAACCACTACACCACCGTGCCACCCTCAGAACTGAATTTGAAAGATAAATGAGAGACGATTCTAGTCAGAAGAAAACTCAAGTTGACTTAATTTCTAATTTGTGAGCAAAAAAAAAAATGACAATACGATGACCAAGTGTTGTACAGAAGGTCTAGTCTTTTCAAACGAAACGATCAGAACTGAAATCCATTGAGAACTGAGGGAGGGAGGAGATACGATTTAACTGAAAATAAACAAAAGTTGTAAACAAATTGTTTACAATAGGAAAAACAAACACAACCAGGTTTTGTTCCTCAAGGGAAGATCGGCCCAAAACGTCGATCAGAACTGGAATCGGATGAGAAACGAGAGAGGAGATACAATTCGAGTGAGAGGCCTGGAAAATTTGTTAATTTGGCCTGAACTTGTTAGCAAAACAAAACAATCGGAATGGAAATCCGTGGAGAACTGACGGAGGAGATACGATTTAACTGAATTGTGGACGACGGATGGATGACGCACGCCACGCCACGGCAAGAGATCATCGGCTTTATGGCCAGATGAGCTACCAAAAAAAAAAAAACTGGAAGTAAACAAGGCTTAGTTACTGAGATACAAAACTTCATGATTTAAAAAAAAAAAATACTTAAGTGTTATGAAGACTTCAGAAGGCTGAGAAACCATCACAGACCATCGCAGACTCCGGAAACAAATTCCTTTCAGGTTTGTTGCTGGGAAATGAATCAGTCGATGTTTTGACTTGCATCACTGTATTAAACGGTAACCTTTACACATTCATCAGCAAGAACACGTGGCGAAATCAAAGGCAAGGCAACAAGCAGGTACTGGATAGAAGGCGAACACGACAATACCATTGTGTTGTGAAAAATCTTTCCATATTGTTCAGCTACTGTGATCCTTCCATTCAGCCTCGGCAGCAAACGCCATCTCCATACGGACCGTTATAATGGCCTTATCTTTCCCATTCCCAACACAAAAGAGTCTCGAAGCCCACTGCCAGCCCCGTGTATATATGTGTGTGTGTGTGTGTGTGTGTGTGTGTGTGTGTGTGTGTGTGGTGTACTGTATCTGGGCATGGAGCTTCAGCCAAGCCTCTGCATTATGCCTTCATTTAGAGACATGGTGATCTGCTTAACCAGGACGTTTCTATTAACTAACCACTTCTCTCTCTCACACACACGGCCAGCGGACCTGCACGCCTTCTCCGTTCTGATATAAAAAGGTAAAACCGGAGTGAAAATAAAACCAAGAAAATTTAACATTAGCTCAAAAAAAAAAAATCTATATCTAAATATCTAAAGGAAATCTATTTTCCTTTCTCCTTCTCATTACCTCAGCTCCATTCTCTCCAATCAGCAATGATCAGCGGGCAGGAAAAGAGAACGTGAAACAAGGGTGAAATAAAAATATTTATTCGATCCACATTTACCCGCTATGAGCAATCGTGCGCTCTGATTGGCTACTCTACTACAACCCCGATTCCAAAAAAGTTGGGACAAAGTACAAATTGTAAATAAAAACGGAATGCAATAATTTACAAATCTCAAAAACTGATATTGTATTCACAATAGAACACAGACAACATATCAAATGTCGAAAGTGAGACATTTTGAAATTTCATGCCAAATATTGGCTCATTTGAAATTTCATGACAGCAACACATCTCAAAAAAGTTGGGACGGGGCAATAAGAGGCTGGAAAAGTTAAAGGTACAAAAAAGGAACAGCTGGAGGACCAAATTGCAACTCATTAGGTCAATTGGCAATAGGTCATTAACATGACTGGGTATAAAAAGAGCATCTTGGAGTGGCAGCGGCTCTCAGAAGTAAAGATGGGAAGAGGATCACCAATCCCCCTAATTCTGCGCCGACAAATAGTGGAGCAATATCAGAAAGGAGTTCGACAGTGTAAAATTGCAAAGAGTTTGAACATATCATCATCTACAGTGCATAATATCATCAAAAGATTCAGAGAATCTGGAAGAATCTCTGTGCGTAAGGGTCAAAGCCGGAAAACCATATTGGGAGCCCGTGATCTTCGGGGCCCTTAGACGGCACTGCATCACATACAGGCATGCTTCTGTATTGGAAATCACAAAATGGGCTCAGGAATATTTCCAGAGAACATTATCTGTGAACACAATTCACCGTGCCATCCGCCGTTGCCAGCTAAAACTCTATAGTTCAAAGAAGAAGCCGTATCTAAACGTGATCCAGAAGCGCAGACGTCTTCTCTGGCCCAAGGCTCATTTAAAATGGACTGTGGCAAAGTGGAAAACTGTTCTGTGGTCAGACGAATCAAAATTTGAAGTTCTTTATGGAAATCAGGGACGCCGTGTCATTCGGACTAAAGAGGAGGACGACGACCCAAGTTGTTATCGGCGCTCAGTTCAGAAGCCTGCATCTCTGATGGTATGGGGTTGCATTAGTGCGTGTGGCATGGGCAGCTTACACATCTGGAAAGACACCATCAATGCTGAAAGGTAATATCCAGGTTCTAGAGCAACATATGCTCCCATCCAGACGACGTCTCTTTCAGGGAAGACCTTGCATTTTCCAACATGACAATGCCAAACCACATACTGCATCAATTACAGCATCATGGCTGCGTAGAAGAAGGGTCCGGGTACTGAACTGACCAGCCTGCAGTCCAGATCTTTCACCCATAGAAAACATTTGGCGCATCATAAAACGGAAGATACGACAAAAAAGACCTAAGACAGTTGAGCAACTAGAATCCTACATTAGACAAGAATGGGTTAACATTCCTATCCCTAAACTTGAGCAACTTGTCTCCTCAGTCCCCAGACGTTTACAGACTGTTGTAAAGAGAAAAGGGGATGTCTCACAGTGGGAAACATGGCCTTGTCCCAACTTTTTTGAGATGTGTTGTTGTCATGAAATTTAAAATCACCTAATTTTTCTCTTTAAATGATACATTTTCTCAGTTTAAACATTTGATATGTCATCTATGTTCTATTCTGAATAAAATATGGAATTTTGAAACTTCCACATCATTGCGTTCTGTTTTTATTTACAATTTGTACTTTGTCCCAACTTTTTTGGAATCAGGGTTGTATGAGGCTCTCAGCTCATATACCGTGAGTAGAGAAAAACAAAATGGCGGTGCGTGCTGCTGAAGCAACCGAGGACGAAATAAAAACTCGACTCGAAAACAAAACCACAAAAAACCCTGCAAATAAATAAATAAATAAATAAATGGAATGAATGTATGTATTTGATGGTAAGAACGGTTTTTTTTCCAGAAATCATTGCATTTTTCACAAATTGCTCCCATCATTTCGCCAGTTTGTTTACATTCTTCATCTTTAAGCATTAAAAATATGCTGATTTTTTTTTTTAGACAGGTTCAAAACCTCAAAGAAGTTTGAAAATTACAGAACTGAAATGTCCAAGGAGGAATGAAATAAAACGTCTAAAGCTGTTCAGCAAGACGGCACTTTCTACAAAAAGAGAAAAAACAAAAAAAACAAAAAAAAACGCTGAAGTCAATTCGTGCAGCCAGCGATAGATTTTTAAGAAGTCCGCCTCAGCGGAAATGATTTCGTCGGACGTTTGGTATGAAGTTTTTGTTTATCGAATTTGCAAAAAATAAAAACGCTCCGTTTCTCAAAATCCAGTGAACGTAGAGAGAATAAAACTACTCCACTCAACCTGGTCGTACATGACCATCAGCTCATGTACGACTTGATTTTGTGGAATACTTGTTAAATGTAACTAGAAATGGATAAAAAGGATGACGTGACATTTTTTCCATGAATAAATTACCGCAAGTTGAATAAAAGCACATCAGGATGTGCTGTTAAAAGAAAAACGCAAGCCAGCACACCATCCCATAGCGGATTATGATTATTTTCTTCTAACAACATGCCCTGAAGTGGTTTATTCCAGGTTAAAATAGCGACTAAAGGTGTCGATGGACACGGTGGAATGAAACTGTTCGAGATTCTTTTCAGTTCACTTTTTCTTTTCTTTCTCCATGTTTCACAAAAACAGCCATTTTTTTTTTTGTGTGAGCGAGGACGATGCCTCAAGGGGTAAATACATGGAGCAAGTGAACAATAATATTACAGAAAATAAATCACAGCTCAATGCTGATAAACAACACCTGGTGGAGGGAAACATATTTTTAATCTCTGGGGTTTTCTCTCTCTCTCTCTCCTCCGAACAGGCCTGCGTTTGACGGTCAGCAATAATCGAACCCACTTTCGAGAGGATTAGGCTCCAGGCTTAGGCCAGTGAAGCGGGTAGCGGACGAGGCCTCCTGTGGGGGCATGGGGGGGGTTATACAGTGTTGTGGGGGGAGGACGGGGTAGTTGGGAGACGATTAAGGGGTCTCGCTTATCAGAAGCATGCTGCTGGAGCCAGACTCATGGCAGGAGAGATTGCTTTCATACTCGCGCCGCCACCACAAAGCGCATCACTAATGCGATAAATGCATGCGAGTTAAAGAGTCACGGCACACTCGCGTATTGTGCGCGTCTCCCCAATCAGACGCAGCCAAAGCAGGATCTCCGCTGCTCCGTTTTTAGAAACAGGCTTAATGCCTCGGACACAAAAGACTTTTATTCCGGCGTGCGTTTTAGACGTACACGAGAGTGAGAATGAGAGGGTGACGGAGGACAAAAAGAGAAAGGAACGCCAGAGGAGCACCTGTTTTCCCTGAAGAGGAGATGGACTTGACCTCTGACCTCGCCATGCCTCTCACTGGCTGTGTGTCAGTGAAACAAATGCAGGTGGCACATGGGCAGATTCCTCATCTCTCTCTCTCTCTCTCTCTCTCTCTCACACACCTTTTCCCTCCGTACAGATTTAAGCTCTTATTAAAAACAGGTTTTGCACAAACCCTGTATATTGTGCGTTTCAGCTAGAATTGTACAGAGCTCTGGATCTTGCGTAAAAGCATAACACCACCAAAATTATTCCCTGCCTATTAATAATAGATATTTGCCTAAAATACATAAACACACATCTCTCAAATAAAATACGATAAATGAACAGCGCCTCATCAAGTGAGAATCTGTTACGTTTGTGTTTAATGCTTGTTTAATTCAGTTAAAGCTAGACCGCCTTTCAGATTTTAAGTGTAGGTCATGAAAAGAATTTTCCCCAACACCCAATTATTTTTGTTTAGTGGACCGAAAGCTACTGAATTCGAATCAGACTTCCAATTTTATTGTTTAAAAAAAAAAATAGAACAATTCATGAATTTTGAGCCACATGGCCCTAAATTCTCCGCTATTTTTTCCTTCTTCACCATGACCCAATTCAAGATACTACGTCATGCATGACATGGTGGGCTTTCGCCGTTCGCACAAGGCATTGTGGGATATAAATTTGAAACAGGAGAGAAAAATGGAGAACGCGAGTGTGCGAATGAAACCTGAAAGACTGACTACAGTAACGGAAAGAAAGCGAAAAGAAAAAGACGTTATGTTCTATACGAAGGAAAGGAAACGCAGGACCAAACTAATAAATATCGGCGCTCAGCGAGCACCTCGGTGTGATCAGCTCTTTGTTTAGCGACAGAATGATGGAACTGTCAGTGCACGCTCAAAGGTAAACCTGCGCATGCACACACACACACACACGGACTTCCTCTGTCTGCTTGACTACACGATGTGAGCGATTTCATGCACATTATTTGCTTTAATCCCTTCAAATTAAATAACTTCCCAGCCACAGAATGGCCTGATATTTTGTGAGATATTACAGAAATAAACATACATCACAATGACCAAATTTCAGAGCGAACTAAATTTCACCGATTTTATGAAATCGAAAGGCCGTCTAGCTTTAAGCACTTTTTCAAAAAATAAACATGCTTTTAAACAAGCATGATACTAAATAAAACTTTAGTGCGCTGATCAAACAGGATTGAAGTAATCCATGCAATAGAAAGTTTAGAACCAAACTCTTCTTATATCCCTAAATATATTTGGAACAAAATACCTTGACTTGGAGGTTAGAGGTTAATTTTCTTCATGTTTTCTCTGAACAAATTTATTTCGATTAAAGGTTGGATTTTTCTCATTTTTTCAGTGTAAGATGAAGCGACTTCATAAAAAAAGGTGGATTTCCCCCCCCAACCCTTTTCACTAATCTTAACAAGGGGTGCCAATAATTTTTGAAACAGTGGAGGACACTGTATTGTGGTAAATATCATTATCGTGACAATGTTAGACAATACCGCAATATAATTTTTAGGTTCTATCGCTGTGCCTTACAAATATTACAGTCCTGATTATTTTAATCAGCAGAGCTTGTAATTATTAGACTGTCAAGGAGCAATTAGCGGGGTCCAAGCATTTTTTTTTTTTTGGTGACGTTACACAGAACAATAATATGACCTTAGAGGAACCTAGTTTTCATGTTTCACAACAATATAACTCTCAAAGAGATTCTGTTACACAGTATACATAATGATAATAAAGTTGACTTTGGTACAACCCCAAATCCAAAAAAGTTGGGACGCTGTGTAAACTGTAAATAGACAGAATGCAATAATTTACAAAATCACGGAAATGCTATATTTAATTGAAAATAGTACAAAGACAACATATCATATATTGAAACTGAGAAATTTTATTGTTTTTTGAGAAATATATGCTCATTTTGAATTTGATGTCAGCAACATCTTTCAGAAAAGTTGGGACAGGGGCGTGTTTACCGCTGTGTTGCATCATCTCTACTGTTAACAACACTCTGTAAACGTTTGAGAACTGAGGAGACCAGCTACTGTAGTTTTGAAAGAGAAATGTTGTCCCATTCTTGCCTGATCTACAATTTCAGATTCTCAACAGTTCGGGGTCTCCTTTGTCGTATTTTGTGCTTCATAATGCGCCAAATGTTTTAAAAGGGAGGCAGGTCTGGACTGCAGCAGGCCAGTTTAGCACCCGGACTCTTTTACTACGGAGCCGTGTAGTTTTAATATGTGCAGAAAGCGGTTTGGCGTTGTCTTGCTGAAAGAAGGAAGGCCTTCCCTGAAAAAGATTTAGTCTGGATGGCAGCATATTGCTCCGAAATGTGTAGATATCATTCAGCATTAATGATGCCTTCCCAGATGTACAAACTCCCCATGTCATGTGCACTAATGCACCCTCATACCATCACAGATGCTGACTTTTGAACTGTGCACTGATAAGCCGGATGGTCCCTCTCCTCTTTCGCCTGGAGGACGTGGGGTCCATGATTTCTAAATAGAATTTCTACTTTTGATTCATCAGACCTCGGGACAATTTTCCACTTCGCCTCAGTCCATCGTAAAAGAGAAGGTGGCAGTAATTCTGGATATTGTTTATATCTGGTTTTAACTTGCATTTGTGGATGTAGTAATGAACTGTTTTCACAGACGATGGTTTTCTGAAGTGTTCCTGAGCCCATACAGTGATTTCCACTACAGACACATGTCTGCTTTTAATGCAGTGTCTCCTGAGGGCCTGAAGATCACAGGCATCCAATGTCAGTTTTCAGCCTTGTCTCTTGCATACAGAGATTTCTCCAGATTCTCTGAAGCTTTTAATGATATTATGCACCATAGATGATGTGATCCCCAAATTCTTTGCAGTTTTACATTGAGGGATGTTATTCTTAAATTGCTGCACTGTTTGCTCACGCAGTCTTTCACAGAGCAGTGAACCCCTCCCCCTCTTTACTTCTGAGAGACTCTGCCCCTCTGGGATGCTCTTTTTATACACAATCATCTTACTGACCTGTTGACAATTAACCAAATTAGTTTTTTAGCATTACACAACTTTTTCAGTCTTTTGTTGCCCCTGTCCCAACTTTTCTGAAACATGTTGCTGACATCAAATTCAAAATGAGCAGAAATTTTTCGAAAAACAAAATTTATCAGTTCCAACGTGTGATATGTTGTCTTTGTACTATTTTCAATGAAATGTAGGGTTTCCATGATTTGCAAATCTTCTCATTCTGTTTTTATTTAGATTTTACACCGTGTCCCAACTTTTTTGAAATTGGGGTTGTATGTGGACGGTGAATTGGAAATTTAAACGCAATCGTAATTTGTAGGAGAAGTAGCATATTTTGCAAGTAATACAAATTAGCTGAAATCTATATGGATGGACCTGAAGCCTTGGGCCCAAAGGGTTGCCAGTTCAATTCCTAGGATCGGCAGGGAAAACGTGAGGGGAGTTGAGTCGAGTGAACGAACAACGCTTTCCCCTCCGTCCGCATCATGGCTGAAGTGCCCTTGAGCAAGGCACCGAACCCCCAACTGCTCCCCGGGCGCTGTAGCATACACAGTTGCCCACACTGCAAAAAATGGCCTTTCAAAAATAAGAAAAGATTAAAACAAAGCATATTTGCTTGAATCAGGTGAAAAAAATCTGCCAATGGAACTAGTCAAATTTGACTTGGTAAGATTTCTTAAAGTAAGATGAAAAATCGAACCTGTTTTTAGATGAAATAATTCCAAAATAAGATTGGGGAACTTATTATGCGAGATCTGATTAACTCAAAATAATCAAAATAGTTCTTATAACAAGATCGTACTTCTTACATTTAGCCATTCAAATCATTTTTATTTATTTCATTTTAAGGGTATTTCACTTAAATTCATGACAAAGTCTGAGCAGTAAAAACTGAATTTAAGATAAATATGCTAATATTAAGATTGTTAAATTCTACAACTAAGCATTGCTAGCTTAAAAGATTCTCCTTTTGTGACCTGTAATTAGTAAAATACTCTAGATACGAGACCAGAGACTATCTTGAATCAAGTTGACGACACGTGTAGCATTGCAACAAGTTTATTTTTTTTCCCATTTCAACATTCAAACATTAAAACATCTCTTAAGATTCCACTTCCCCAGGACCTCAGGCACCTAAATAAATAAATTAATTTAAAAAAAGTCGACGCATTTTGACTTGCAGTGCTTACACAACGCCAAAGCAACAGTGCATTTTGGGGGCACTGACTATTCATGTGTACGAGGGGTTTACAAGATCAGGCACAACCCCCCCCCCCAAAAAAAAAAACTGAACTTAACTCCCAGAATTCCAAAAAGACGTCACTAAAACGCCCTCCACTCACTCATAGCCTTTTTGAAGGCACTTGTCTGGTCTAGAGTCTGTACAGCATCTAGAAGGAGCTCACTCTGAATGACTGAGAAAACAGTCGCAGTAAACTTAGGATCTGTAAGGTGGAGTTGAATTGTAAAGAAAGATTCAAAGATTTCAGTAAAGTTCATTTATTCCCAAAACAAGCATACTTTTTTTTTCTTGAAACAAGATGAACCGCATTTGACAAATGTCCAAAATGTACTTACTTGTTTAAAAAAAAAAACAAAAAACTTGTTTTATTTTCAAAGGTGCTCCAAATAAGACTTTTTCAAGACCTTTTGTCTATACAAGATTTTCAAGATGGACTGTCTAAAAACTAGCCTTTCTAGCTAAATGAGGTTTTGCTTGTTGGGCAATTATGTCTTATAATAAGGGGGGCTAGATGTTTTGACTTGAAAAGAGACAAATAAACTTCCGAAGATTTTTATTTTTTGCAGTGCACTGCTCTGGGTATGTGCGTGTGCGCTCATTGCTTCACGTGGGTTAAATGCAGAGGAGGAATTTCACTGTGCTCGAGTGTACATGTGACAAATAAGCGCTGCTTCTTCTTCTTATATATTTGCTTCATTGTCAAACTACGACATTTCATCTTTAAGTTATACAATGGCAACATTGTCATGATGGTCCATTTTTGCTAATTCGCCTCTGTGAAGTTGAGAACGTGAATAAAAGCATTTCGATTCTTTTGTGCAAAAAAACAAGCAAACAAAAAACCCCTGCTCAAACAGTTTTACAGAAATTAACTGTTAAATGTAACGTCACCCAGCACCCCATGAACATCCAAATAACTCCAAACAAGCCGCAGTCATTTGTGTCTCATTTGTGCACACAAAATAAACCCAAATAAAGTTTGTACACCCCCTATTCTACTCATTCACAAGTTTTTCTGTATTTTCTACATTGTAGAACAAAACTGAAGACATTAAAACTATGAAATAACATCCGGAACATATGGAATTATGTGGTAAAAAGTGTCAAACGTTTACCTTGATGACGCTTTGCACACTACTGGCATTCTCTTAACCAGCTTCATGAGGTAGTCACCTGGAATGCTTTTCAATTAACAGGAGTGCCTCGTCAAAAATTCATTATTAGACAAGTTTCTTACCTTCTTAATACGTTTGAGATCTAAAGAGTAAACAAGAAACGTACAAATAATAAAACCGCCCCATTCCACTGGCCTGTATTCCATTACTGGCCGGGACTCTAATATTGGCCGGTCTCGCTGTCGGAGGAGGTAAATAATGGCCGGACTCTAATACAGGCCGGGGCTATAACCAACGATGTTTCTGAGATCATAGTGGCCTTACACAATCGTTCCGATCTGAAAGACAATTGTGATCAGTGGCGCCGCCAGGCGTATGGCCGTACGCACTAGGCGTACCTTGGGGAGAGAGATTTTTTTTTAAATTATAATTGTTACCTGAATGCTTTGGCAATGCAACATAATTTGAGAAAGAGAGAAAGAGAGACGTGTGTGTGCCGGCGCATTTGTGTGCTTCAGGAGTGGGCGGGGAGTGCGTGACCAAGAAAGCTCATTGGTCAATGCAGATATACTTTTCTTGCACCACTGAGATTCTCTCCAGTTTTGAGAAACGGAGACAGACAATCGTCAGTAGTCAGAGCTTGTGCGAGAATTTATTGAGAAGCGAGTCAAAAATGAGTAAACGAACCCTGAAACAAACGAGCTTGTTTCAGACTTTTACGAAAAAGTCCAAAAGCAGTGATCCAGGGGTGTCATCTGCTTGCCAGTCCTCTCCAGTATCAGCTAGTAACACGGCACCGGCAGCTTCCACTCCTCCGCAACCTAGCAGCAGTACGCTGCAGCTGGATGCTAGCTCAGTTCCTTTGAGGGAATTGCCTTCATCTACCTCTGAGTTTGAAACTAGCCATACATCCAGTGAATTTCATATAAGAACACCTACATCTCCCCATGTCCCTTACGATCAGAAGTAGATGGTTGCTCCACCTTGCTGACAAATGAGCCATCAGATAGCTTTACTAATGAGCCCCGAGTCAGCCCGCGATCACTGACATCACATTTATCAGACATAGGTAAACTTCAACCAGATGCCTTAAAATGTGCACCGGACTCTGTAAAGCTCAATGTCCTACAGAACCGCTTCAAACCAGACAGAGGGTGGGTGGCTCCTTCTACTCTGATTTTCGGTAAACTCAGAAAAATACCCGAGGAGTTTTTCAACGAGTCTATGTACCCCACGTTGCGCTACAGTGTGTGTCAGAGTCGTGCGTGCGGTAGTGCTGAGCAAGTTCACTAGATTCTAATCGAGGCTATAAAGAGTTTATTGTTTATTGTCGTGTGTAGTTCACATATGTTGTTCAAATATCAGCCTGTGTTCATGGAAGGCTATTGTTCAATTTCAAGTTAAACTTCTATCGTTGTTTTGTGTATAAGCCTATAGATCGACTCTTCATAGAAACTGCAGCACGCAAGCGTTTTTTTTTTTTTTTTTTGGGGGGGGGGGGGGGGGGGGGGATTACACCGCTAGTGCGTACCTTACAGTTCAACCCTGCAGGCGCCCCTGATTGTGATTACCGGTAGGTCTGGTGGTAACCAGGCAACCAAGCATCAACCTATTTTATAGGTTCAAATAGACACAAAATCTCGTTTTTATTCATTCCACTGGTAGTCTGTTTTGCTCAAATAGAAATAGAGGCCTGCCTCTAATTCTGGCCTCCTTCCAATAATGGCCTGGACCAAGATGCACTTGAGTGAAATAAAGGCCCCGGCCTATATTAGAGGATTTACTGTATATCAAGAACCGCTAGACCAGGGGTTTTCAAAGTGTGGGAGAGTCAGCCCCCCCTCGGAGAGCAAATAAACAACAGCGCCCCCCCCTTAAAATTTTTGTTGTTGCTATACTTAATGTTCCATTCGTATTTTTAAAAAATGGTTGTTGTACACATTTTTTTTTCTTTTTCACATTTTAAACATCTGTGCTTTTTAAAACATCTTGTTTTACACATTTTAAACATCTCATAGCATCGTTAGCTAGCACCTCTTGGCAGACAACACACTGTGGCAGTGGAGCATCTTCAGATCCAGTCCATGAAAATCCAAACTTTAAATAATCGTGGTCATACTTCCTTCTTTTTCCAGTTCCCCAGGATTACACGGGCCTTTTTTGTGATTGTTGCGGGCTAAAATGTCTGATGTTGCGGGGGGGTTTTCCAAAAAAAATTGCGATGAAAGTTGCGGTGTTTTTTAGGTTTTTGTTGCGATTACATTGCGGGAGGAAGTGAAAGTTGCGAGAAATTGCTGCGATTTTCTCTTTTTGTGATTAAAATTGAGTGATATGTTAAATATTAAGTTATTACTGAAAACCTATTGATTAAAAAAAACAGACACTGAGAAATGGTCCTATAAACAACTTTACCAATATAAAAGATTACCAGGACTACAAAAATGCAGAAAAATAGGCTTTACTTATCCAAATGCACCTGTTGGTTCAAAAGTTAAAGTGCAGAGAACCTCACAGCACAACATGAAGTTACCTTAAAATATAATATAAATGCCTCAGCTTTCATGTAAGAAAAAAACTATTAATACTAGTACTGTGTGCAGGCAGTCTCTCCTGAAGACTAAATTAAACAATAATTATAAACTAATAAAATAAATGGCTCAGGCTTCATAGAAGAAAAAAACAATTTGAACAGAATCTCACAGTATGATGCTGAAGCTGCCTAAACAATGGAAAATAAAATACCATTTTGGCAAAAATGTTGGCATCCATTAATTTCTTGTATTAAGTAAAAAAAAAAAAAGTGCACACAGTCCTTCACTGTAAACATAACACACTTTCAGTAACAGAATTTAAGCCTATATAAACACTGACTCGCACATGCAGTGTTGCCAGGTACTGCTGACGTTTTCCAGTCTAAAATATGTTCAAAACCCGCCAAAATGCACTTGAAACCGCCCAATCTGGCAACACTGCGCGCATGCTGCTTCTCTTGAACGTATACACGGAAGTTAGGCGGAAGGTAGTTTGTCGACGTCACCTCAAGACGACGCCAACGATTGGTCAAATTTGCAGGAAAGTTGTGGTGATTGGATATAATTGCAACACCGCCCTGAATTCGTGGGGATTGGTTGAATTTGCGCTGAAGTTGCAAATCGCAACATCCTGGAGGGTCTGGTTTTTTTGCTTGGCCCAGACTCTGTCTCCTCACTCACTGTAGCTTTAGGTACTAAAAATCGATCCATTTTGTCTCTGGTAAAGGCTAGCTGAAGTTCGCTAAATGTCCGCAATAGTAACTTATTCTGGTTTATTTTTCCTCACGTTGCGCCCCCCCTGAAGAACTCTGGCGCCCCCCAGGGGGGGCGCACACTTTGAAAAGCCCTGCGCTAGACTAAGTAAAGAGAAACGACATCCATCATTACTTTAAGACAGGAAGTGACTGACTTAATACACACAAAGAAAAAATGCTGAATTACAGTTGTGTGTCCAAACTTTTGCCTGATACTACATGTTTTTAACCCAAACTCTAAACTTTTAAAGGACATATTCTAGACCAATTTCATGTTTTTTTTTTATATGAACGTATGTCCCTTTACACACTCATCCAGAAGGGTAATTTTGCACAAGGCCATCTGTCTACAGCAGAAAAAAATAAAATAACAAAACACGTCTGGAAAAATCCCAAGGGAGTCTGGAGCCAGATTCGTGACGTCACTTGCGGAAGCGCCAGCAGGCTGCGTGAGCTTGCACGGTTTCAGTGCACAGCCTGTGTAGACCAAGTTTAGCAGCTAGCGATTTTGCATTGAAATACGGAATGGTATTTATTTATATATTTCTTCATTTAGAAGAGTACTGGCTACTGTAGGAGAAAGATTTCATAAGCTACACACGTGGAATCAGCTAAGCAGGGTTGTATATACATTTAATGTGTTTGACAGGTCCCAAGATCTCAAGCCCTGACACGCATATCCCTCGATACATGTGAAGTAAGTGTATAATCGCCCAGCGCTTTCGTGTTGTTTACTTTTGTGTGTCAATAAATAACATTATCCGTGTACCACACAAACACAGGAACACCTAATTTAGAGTATAGTCTCTCTTATTTCTTACCCTGGCAACAGTCAACTTGTGAATTGCCGATTTTCTTGGTCTTTTTCTCGGCTCTGCTTGGTCCTCGGCTTCGAGGGCCTCAGTGGATGCGACACGTCGCCGTCTGTCAGGGGAGACGAACACGGCTGGCTCCTTTGGTGACGCTGACACAGACGGAGACGGTGTTGCTTTGGGCATCCTGACAGATAGAACTGCGTCTTTTTTCAGATCAAGTTGCCTCGCGAAGCCCATTTCCCACTGCAAATAGTTCTCAAAGTCATTGGGCCTTGTGAAGTTAGCACCGCAAATAATGCTGTAGAGTCTGTAGCATGTAGCCAATTTTTACGGGTGCCTCGCATGAAGTGCTCCCATTTCTCTCTTGTTGTCCGGTCTTTTGGAAAACGATGAGTACTAATCCCATCAAGATTGGTGTTGCTGGGGGCGTCGTGGCTCAGGTGGATAAGGCGCCATACCATAAATCCGGGGACCCAGGTTCGATTCTGACCCGAGGTCATTTCCCGATCCCTCCCCATCTCTCTCTCCCGCTCGTTTCCTGTCTCTACACTGTCCTATCCAATAAAGGTGAAAAAAGCCCAAAAAAAATCTTTAAAAAAAAAAAAAAAAAGATTGGTGTTGCTACACCTTCCTACGATACATCTGTTAACCATTTTAATAATTACATGATAACATTGAAGAAATTTGCAGAAAACCACCAGGTCATTTTCTCAGAAACAAACCAGCGCTGACGTAGGATTCAGAAGGAGGCGTCCCGCAGATGACGTCACGAAAATCAATGTTTGCCGGGAAATCCAAATGCCAAGTTTTTTCAGAGGCGGACCAATTCGCCTCAAAAGGCTTGATTTCAACTGAATTTTTCTGGTATTGCGCAAGGTAAAAAAAAATTGCACAAAATGCAAAAATGTGACCGATATTTGACCAAAGTTTAATATAAAATAGGAGAATTACATTGATCTTGCTCCTGAATTTACCCTTGATATGGGCAATTCCATGTAAATGTCAACCTCACCATGCAAAAATAAAGCAACATGTAATACATCAAAACCACTCCCAGAGATATCACCTAGGCCTGTATTTTACAGATGTGAATAAGTTGAACCAATTTGTAACCAACCTAATACGTCACTGTCAGTCTTTCTTTCTTATAATGTAAAACCCAAGCTAAAATCAACTTTGATCATGTACAATTCTATATTATTGCCACAAGCCACAGAAATGTATGCTAAAATCCACAAAACAGCAAAACAATAGCCATCCTAAATATTATTTAAGAACTTTGATAGTTTTAGCTGATATTTAGAGAGTTTTTCAAAGGGTTATGGTGGTTAAATTGCTGATTTTCTAAACATATGCCATGTCTATTTCAGACGCGTCACATCCATAACGGAATTTCGTCACATCCATAACGCTGACTTTTCCTTCCGAAACTCTGCATGAAATACAAAATATTTTAAACAAAGATTTTTTAATATTCACCTTGGACCCCTCTATCAAATGGATATCTCCATTTCGACATTAGGTTTACAATTTCACAGAGTTTGATAAAAATGTACAGTCACCCAAGAAAAGTGATACTTTTTCTGTCACATCCATAACGCATCTTTTATTGGCGTTTTCTGGCATGCCCTAGATGTACTATGGGAATTGTTCTTGTTCTATCACTTCTCCAGTATGGTACAGCCTTAATATGCAACACCTGTTTAAATACTGGGAGACAATAAAACATGCACTGGGTCATTTGTTGCCATTTTGAGTTCAAGTGTCACGTCCATAACGCTGGAATTGCTCAAATGCACTTTAACTTCCCCAAAACACTGTGAGCAGAAATTTCTCTCTTACATGCACGAAACGATACGAAACACTTTACAAATTCAAGCCAGACATCTCAAGGGAGTCTCAAAACAAGGGATGGGACGATATAATGGTAGGCGTATCAGATACTCGCTGGCCGTGCTGTGAAAATTGAACACGCAGACGCTCATCTAAGTTTCCAAATCTGTCACTGTCAAAACCAGAAAGGTAATACACAGGTACAAAGGATTGGTAATGTTAGACACTCAGTACAGCACATATACTTTACCAAGTCTGTATTTAGAGAGTCTTTATAAGCGTGTGCTGTGACTGCACTCTAATCCAGAACAGGTACATGGTAATTAGTCCTAATGGTAGGCGTATCAGATGCTCGCTGGCCGTGCTGTGAAAATTGTGCATGCAGATGCTCATCTAAGTTTGCAAATCGGTCATTGCTTAACTCGAATATTTTCTATCGTGAATACGATCATTAAAAAGCTTATAATCTCTGCTTTCCAAAGAAATGTATCTGGTTAAGATCTGTTCAGTATTTTGGGAGGAATGGCAGGGTGAAGTCGGTACAACAGAGTAAAAACTCTGCTCACGGGATGTCGGGAAACTGCCAGTGCTTTTCTTTTTGAGTCATGGGAAAGCGGTCAGGCTTTCTCTCTCTCTCTCTCTCTCCCCTGATCAGTTTCCGACTGGATTACTCGTGAATATCAAATCAGATAACTTTTATAGTGATGTTCTCTCGCTCTCACTGTTTCTGATGAAGGATTCAGCAAAATTTTCCATCTGATAGTTTTGATGTTATGATTCACGGGAGACTTTGAAGCGAGTTTTCATTGCTTTACCTACTTATTGTTTTTAAAAAAAACCTGATTCCTGTAAATAAATAACTAATTTTAGAATATAACCGGAGTTGTTTTGATGAAAAAGATGGAGATCTTCGTGGTCGGAATGAGATTTAAAAAGCCAGAAGTCAGAACCGCGAGTGTCGATTTCAGTTCAGTTAATGTGAATTGTTTATTGGATGTGGATCTCACAGTTTTTTTGAGGTTCTCCTTGAAAGCTATGAACATTATCATTTATATTCTTTCATATAAATACTAGTAGGCCCTATTTTTGAGAAATACAAACCTACAGAGCACAAAGAAGGTATTCGAAATAATCTTTTATTACTTTTTTTTTATTGATTGTACCGTGTTAATGTTTTGACCTAATTAGCATAATTAATACTAATTTGCAAAATTTGTTCTTATTAACTTTTCGAACTTTGTATTCAGTATACAACCATCTATGTACCTGCCAATTTCCATGTAAATAACTTGAAAAATAGAAAAGTTATTAAGAAAAACCATTTGATCTCATTGGTTAAGGAGGTCCATTTTGGACCATGTGACCCTCGTACAGAATATTACGGCCGTTTTCGAAAAAATTAAGCCTTTTTTTCAATCTCTGATTTGTAATATCTCAAGAACTGATAAACATATTTTAATTTGGTAAAAAGTATGTTGTTCTGCATTCAATTCTGAATTCAACAAGTGTTGCCAGGCAAAACAAACCTCGCCTGGTAGGACTTATGATGAACATGAAGTAAGATATCGTGGGGAAAAAAATTAAATAAATTTAAGAAAATAAAAGGTACCCTACGGGTCCATGTGGCTACTGCTTATAAATAAATAAATTTTTTTCTGATACCATGTCCATACAGTAAATTGATGCTGCGTTCATGTGCTATGGGAAGATGATATTTTCCAGTTGGGAAGTGGTATTTACCAGTGTGTTGTGTTCACATGCTTTTGTTGTTGTTGACAAATTAAAGATGGTGGACCAGATTCAAGTTAGCAATAGTTAGTTAGCTATCGTTAGCAATAGCGTCTGCTCTGGATAGGTAAAAACAAACCATAACACATTTTTAAAGGAAACGGATTTCTAACGTATTATATTACACTTGTTAATGACGCAACATTGCATAGACACAAAAAACTACCCGCTAGTACTAGTAAAAAAAAACTTTAGTAGCGTACAATGCTTAACATTCAAGTGTCTTATACCACTCGCCGCCATGTTGAAAAGGTTAAAGTTCATCTCATCTCGGCAACTCGTGTATCAAAATTTTCTATGAGTTGCCCAGTGGAAAATACCACAAGAGGGGGCGTTCATGTGTGCTTTCCATGTCGGCGTTTGGTATTTACCATAATTCCCATAGCACATGAATGCAGCAATAGCATATATATTTACTCGGAGGCAGTAGCCACAAAAATGACGTGTAATCCAAAAATTAATTAATTAAAAAAAAAAAAAGCCACAGAAGTAAAATATACCAAGTGTCTGTACTTTATATTATTCTACTCTTACAGTTTTCGAAACTGAAACCTCCGAACCGAGGCTGACATACACACGCTGTCGCCATGACCCAAACTCTTATTTCCCAGAAATGGCCCGGCGCTAGAGCTCAGCGGAACACACTTTCCCTCTGTAATAAGCATAAACGTGTCTGAAAGCGATTTCTTTATTCTAGTCCATAGCAGGTGAGATAATAATAATAATAATAATAATAATAAAAAAAAAACCAACAGAGAGGGGAAGTGATCATCAATGGGGTTTTAAAAGTAGGCGTGGCCAAACCCGCTTCCTTTGCGCATGCCAATGAGGCAGGTAGTGATCCAGCGAGCATGTTTGTGGGAGGCGTTTTTCCAAAGCAGCGCTCCTGCAGTCTGAGCTCAGAGCTTTTTTTTTTTTTTTAAAAAACACCTTTTTGGGTCACCGTGACCTTGACCGGATGACCTTCAAAATGTTGGAGGTTCTATTTGAGACCAATGCCCATCTATCCTGAAAGTTTCAGGATAGAGTGGTCTGGCCGTTCTCCCGTAATGCTGCTTTAATAAAAAAAAAAAAAAGAGGAAAAAAAACCCAACTGGAAACAAACAGTACCTCACCCCGCTTGCTCCGTAGCCGGCGAGGTAATGAGAGCAGTTTCAAGCAACTGAGATTGAATTTTCACCCGATATGCCTAATACTGGTATGAAACTCTAGCATGATAAGGAGATGTGATAAAATGTTATGCTTTCAAGGTATATGTGATGTCAGCAGCATCTCTTGAAAGTACGGCCAATTTTTTTTTTTTAATAGAAGAAATGATTGCACATCGTTACCGCTTACTGGTTTATCAAGATTATTAAAAAAAAAAAACATTATATCAGCTTCCTAGATCATTTTCAGACTCACCCTGCTGCTGGAGAGTTATTTACTGTTCAGTATTGTCTTGTTTAGAATAAAACTAGAAAATATAATTCATCATTTTTGCCTCGTGAGGCACAGAAAGCAGTCTTTTCTGTCCTCATTAATCAAAATACAGTCAGACTGGATGCCATTTTCTTAAGCTTTATGAGTGTTATTGTGTTGGTCAGTGATTACTGGCTCTAGAGAGCACATTAGAGCCCCCAAGGCAAAGAGGAAAAAAAAAAAAACACTGAGTGACGGTAATTACTGCTACGAGCTCAGTGGAAACACCGTCATTGTGGCCGCTAATTAAACCAGCCAAGGCTTTTTCCCAAAAGTGCTAACCTGCGTGTGTGTGGTTTTTTTTTTGCATGTTACCTTAATATCAGCAGCTGAGAGCTTCTCCAAACGCCGTGCTGAGAGCTCAGGTGAACTTTGGCTCCGCCTACCCAGATACACCTGACACACCTGACTCTTCTCCAGGAATGACAGGAGGAGGAAGCGCTCACCAATCGCCGCTGTGTACGGTGGACAGAAGCACGTTAGAGGTCAGAAACTGTATGCCAAAGCCAAACATGATTAATATTTGAAACAGTGTTATTCTTCTTCTGAAAAGGCCGCTATCGCGCTACTGGGACAGGAAAAGACTTCGGGACATGTCTTATGCTGCAAGAAGACGTTTGTAGTAATTACGATCAGTTCGCAAACGGACTGTTCGAAGAGTTTCGGTAGAAGTAGTGCTTGGTGCAGAGGGCGTGGTCATGTAAGCTTGATCGTTAGTCGGTCACGTGAACATAACATTTCTGTCAGCTTTACCTGTGCTAGCTTCTTTAATGAGCCTTTTTTTTTTAATGCCATCTGTGGGTTATTTTTCTGCTTTTTAAACTTGCTAATTTTAAATGGTTTGGTTTTCGCAGGACAGCTTCATGGGAAATCCTTAGACTGAAGAAAAACCTCTTTTCCTGCAAGACGTAACAGAATCTTTACCAGCGGGTCAATTCAGTAATCTTTGCATACTTGTGTACAAGCCCGATTCCAAAAAAGTTGGGACAAAGTACAAATTGCAAATAAAAACGGAATGCAATAATTTACAAATCTCAAAAACTGATATTGTATTCACAATAGAGCATAGACAACATATCAAATGTCGAAAGTGAGACATTTTGAAGTTTCATGCCAAATATTGGCTCATTTGAAATTTCATGACAGCAACACATCTCAAAAAAGTTGGGACAGGGGCAATAAGAGGCTGGAAAAGTTAAAGGTACAAAAAAGGAACAGCTGGAGGACCAAACTGCAACTCATTAGGTCAATTGGCAATAGGTCATTAACATGACTGGGTATAAAAAGAGCATCTTGGAGTGGCAGCGGCTCTCAGAAGTAAAGATGGGAAGAGGATCACCAATCCCCCTAATTCTGCGCCGACAAATAGTGGAGCAATATCAGAAAGGAGTTCGACAGTGTAAAATTGCAAAGAGTTTGAACATATCATCATCTACAGTGCATAATATCATCAAAAGATTCAGAGAATCTGGAAGAATCTCTGTGCGTAAGGGTCAAAGCCGGAAAAACCATACTAGGCGCCCGTGATCTTCGGGCCCTTAGACGGCACTGCATCACATACAGGCATGCTTCTGTATTGGAAATCACAAAATGGGCTCAGGAATATTTCCAGAGAACATTATCTGTGAACACAATTCACCGTGCCATCCGCCGTTGCCAGCTAAAACTCTATAGTTCAAAGAAGAAGCCGTATCTAAACACGATCCAGAAGCGCAGACGTCTTCTCTGGGCCAAGGCTCATTTAAAATGGACTGTGGCAAAGTGGAAAACTGTTCTGTGGTCAGACGAATCAAAATTTGAAGTTCTTTATGGAAATCAGGGACGCCGTGTCATTCGGACTAAACAGAAGAAGGACGACCCAAGTTGTCATCAGCGCTCAGTTCAGAAGCCTGCATCTCTGATGGTATGGGGTTGCATTAGTGCGTGTGGCATGGGCAGCTTACACATCTGGAAAGACACCATCAATGCTGAAAGGTATATCCAGGTTCTAGAGCAACATATGCGCCCATCCAGACGACGTCTCTTTCAGGGAAGACCTTGCATTTTCCAACATGACAATGCCAAACCACATACTGCATCAATTACAGCATCATGGCTGCGTAGAAGAAGGGTCCGGGTACTGAACTGGCCAGCCTGCAGTCCAGATCTTTCACCCATAGAAAACATTTGGCGCATCATAAAACGGAAGATACGACAAAAAAGACCTAAGACAGTTGAGCAACTAGAATCCTACATTAGACAAGAATGGGTTAACATTCCTATCCCTAAACTTGAGCAACTTGTCTCCTCAGTCCCCAGACGTTTACAGACTGTTGTAAAGAGAAAAGGGGATGTCTCACAGTGGTGAACATGGCCTTGTCCCAACTTTTTTGAGATGTGTTGTCATGAAATTTAAAGGAACAGTCCACCATATTTCCATAATGAAATATGCTCTTATCTGAATTGAGACGAGCTGCTCCGTACCTCTCCGAGCTTTGTGCGACCTCCCAGTCAGTCAGACGCAGTCAGACGCGCCGTCACTCCTGTTAGCAATGTAGCTAGGCTCAGCATGGCCAACGGTATTTTTTGGGGCTGTAGTTAGATGCGACCAAACTCTTCCGCGTTTTTCCTGTTTACATAGGTTTATATGACCAGTGATATGAAACAAGTTCAGTTACACAAATTGAAACGTAGCGATTTTCTATGCTATGCAAAGTCCGCACTATAATGACAGGCGTACTAACACCTTCTGCGCGCTTCGGCAGCGCATTGATACGGAGCTCAGATATCAATGCGCTGCCGAAGCGCGCAGAAGGGGTTAGTAAACCTGTCATTATAGTGCGGACTTTCCATAGCACAGAAAATCGCTACGTTTCAATTTGTGTAACTGAACTTGTTTCATATCACTGGTCATATAAACCTATGTAAACAGGAAAAACGCGGAAGAGTTTGGTCGCATCTAACTACAGCCCCAAAAAATACCGTTGGCCATGCTGAGCCTAGCTACATTGCTAACAGGAGTGACAGCACATCTGACTGACTGGGAGGTCGCGCAAAGCTCGGATAGGTACGGAGCAGCTCGTCTCAATTCAGATAAGAGCATATTTCATTATGGAAGTACGGTGGACTGTTCCTTTAAAAATCACCTAATTTTTCTCTTCAAATGATACATTTTCTCAGTTTAAACAGTTGATATGTTATCTACGTTCTATTCTGAATCAAATATGGAATTTTGAAACTTCCATATCATTGCATTCTGTTTTTATTTACAATTTGTACTTTGTCCCAAGGCGGCACGGTGGTGTAGTGGTTAGCGCTGTCGCCTCACAGCAAGAAGGTCCTGGGTTCGAGCCCCGGGGCCGGCGAGGGCCTTTCTGTGTGGAGTTTGCATGTTCTCCCCATGTCCGCGTGGGTTTCCTCCGGGTGCTCCGGTTTCCCCCACAGTCCAAAGACATGCAGGTTAGGCTAATTAATTGGTGGCTCTAAATTGACCGTAGGTGTGAATGTGAGTGTGAATGGTTGTCTGTGTCTGTGTGTCAGCCCTGTGATGACCTGGCGACTTGTCCAGGGTGTACCCCGCCTTTCGCCCGTAGTCAGCTGGGATAGGCTCCAGCTTGCCTGCGACCCTGTAGAAGGATAAAGCGGCTACAGATAATGAGAGGAGACTTTGTCCCAACTTTTTTGGAATCGGGGTTGTATAAAAAGACAGTACGTTTAAAAAATAAAATTAAATAAATAAATAAATGCCCTGGCGGAGTAAAATCTCAGACACCCCACATCCATCCCCATGTCCAGTTCGAGGGTTCTACGGACTTACTGAGAGGAACCACGCACTGGGGAGCTCCGCCGTTAACTACAGACCTTCAAAGAGCTTTTTTTCCTGTTTGCATTCGTACCGCTAGTAGGAATGCTGAAGTGATGGAAGACGGCTTGGCTCGCTTGTGTGAAGTTCGCAGGAAATGCTCATGGAGAGCCAAAACCGTGACATAAATCTCTAGATGTCACTCGTGAGGAAATCAATGAGTTGTTTTGATAAATTTGGGGACTTTTTGTTTGTCAATATAATAAAAAGAAAAATCACATGTTGGCTTGAAGATATGAAGCTTATCTTCTCGTGTTGAAAAACTCGCATTTATGTCACGGATCTGAGTGACATATTTAAATAATATTGGCTGGCGTTGAGTGGTATATCAGATAGATTCCATTCAGCTAGCATGATACTGAACGAGTTTAAAAAAAAATAAATTAAAATTTAAAAAAAAGCCAGCCAATATTATTATTCATATACACACACACTTTTCCAGTTTTTCGATGTCCATTGGTATGTTTTTCTCTTGTAAACACACAGGAACCGTCAGGGCCTTCTAGACCTTCAGAGAGGCCCAGACATATCAGCATTTCAAACGTTATATTTAATTTCTTTCATACTTTAATTTATTTCATAATTCAATGAATTTAATTAAATTTAATTCTTCTCTTCTAATTTGGCCTCATTTTCTATTCCTTCACCCCCAGTTATTTTTGTTTAGTGGACCGAAAGCTACTGAATTCGAATCACAGACTCCCAGTTTTATTAGGTTTATTTTTTTTCAAAATAGAACAATTAATGACTTTTGAGCCATGCGGCCCTAAATTCTCCACTATTTTTTCCTGCTTCACCATGACCCAATACAAGATACTACATCATGCATGAACGTGGTGGGCTTTCGCCGTTTGCGCGAGGCATTGTGGGATACAAATTTGAAACAGGAGAGAAAAAAAAATGAAGAATGCAAGTGTGCAAATGAAAAGTGAAAGAGCGACTACAGTAACGGAAAGAAAGCGAGAAGAAAAGACGTTATGTTCTATACGAAGGAAAGGAAACGCAGGACCAAACTAATAAATACCGGCACTCAGCGAGCACCTCGGTGTGATCAGCTGTTCGTTTAGCGACAGAATGATGTCAAAGGTAAACCTGCGCATGCGTGCACACGGACTTCCTCTGTCTGCGCGAAGAAACGAGCGATTTCATGCACATTATTTGCTTTAATCCCTTCAAATTGAAGAACTTCCCAGCCACAGAATGACCTGGGTTTTTATTTTTGAGATATTGTAGAAATAAACATCTCACAATAACCAAATTTCAGAGCGAACTAAATTTCACCGGTTTTATAAAATCGAAACGCCGTACAACTTTAAGCTCCGACTAACCCAGTTATATTGTGGATAAACAGCTGAAAAAGAAAATACTTGGAAGCTCAAGAACGATAAAAATTTATCGAAGTACTACGGTGCATGGGGCGGCACGGTGGTGTAGTGATTAGTGCTGTCGCCTCACAGCAAGAAGGTCCGGGTTCGAGCCCCGGGGCCGGCGAGGGCCTTTCTGTGTGGAGTTTGCATGTTCTCCCCGTGTCCGCGTGGGTTTCCTCCGGGTGCTCCGGTTTCCCCCACAGTCCAAAGACATGCAGGTTAGGTTAACTGGTGACTCTAAATTGACCGTAGGTGTGAATGTGAGTGTGAATGGTTGTCTGTGTCTATGTGTCAGCCCTGCGATGACCTGGCGACTTGTCCAGGGTGTACCCCGCCTTTCGCCCGTAGTCAGCTGGGATAGGCTCCAGCTCGCCTGCGACCCTGTAGGACAGGATAAAGCGGCTAGAGATAATGAGATGAGATGAGACTACGGTGCATTTGGAGACCTTTGAACCTTACGAGAGAAATATTTTGCTGTTAGTGTTCCAGTTTCTAATTTGCATCGCAGTTCCCATGACAACAAATGCCACGTGCCGGCGTTTGCATTGGTCCTGTACTACCATTGGTTTGTTACCCGAGTGTGCTCACCTGTTCTGTGTTTAGACCTGGTTAGTTCGTTGATTTCCACCATGCTGTATCCATGTACTGCTCAAAGCTCTAATCGTGCGTTTTGTCATCAAGTCCAAGGCTCGTTTTCTGCGTTTCTGTTTTCTCAGGTTTAGACCCTTGTCTGTTTTTCTTATAACCCTTCTGATTATTGATTATCCTGATTCAATTTTACCTTCGTGTCTTCTGCCCTCGAATTAGGAGTCTTGAATTTGCCCAAATACATAGTGGGTTTACACAAGTGGCCTCTCGGCACATTCAAGTCAGAAAAGACTCCTGTGTCACTCCATCAGATGCTGGGCCGCACAGCAGGAACGAATAAAATCAGATTTCTTGATATGAGGGATGAGATACGCTCCACGTTCCTCAGTTCATGTATGTGTGTGTGAGAAAGAGTGAGAGAAAGAGAGGAAGAAACAATGTAGGTGCAGGAAAAAAAAAAAAACACAAAAATGCCTAAAGGCGGTATAGCTTGCATACTAAAGGCAGAAAATTGCTCTGGATCGAGTTGAACCACCAGCTTAGCTCATGCTTTTTGAGCGATTAAACCTCCCGTTGCTAAAAATTAATCGTTTTAAAGAAGCAATTAAACAGGAGAGAGAAAAACAACAAACGCATAACCTGCTTTAAATTGTGAATATAGCCAAACAGATTTACAAACCTTAACAGCAATTACAGACAGGATACACACTGGTTGTGGTGTAATTATGCACCGTGGCATGGTATCGCGTGAAAACAGCGCTGTGCGTTAACAGCGTGTTAATGTGGCGGAGTTCTAGCGAAAATTAAATACGCACAATTTTCCCACTTCCATTAGTCAAGGGTTGTCTGTTTACTGAAGTTTTGTTCTTTAGTTTTGACGGGTTGCAAACAAGTACAGGAAGTACGTACAAGCAGCAGTCCCGCTAGAATGAACTCCTTGGGGACGTCCAAATAGTTTGTTCTATTGGAAAGGAGCTGCTTGTCACACCAAACAGTCACGTCATGCGAAATTTAGGCACATTCTCCTTATCACGAATTCACTGAGTGAAGGGACCACGAACGGAGGCGATGATTTCTTCGTCTGTTATGGGAATGACGGAGGTTAACGGTGTATCGTTGTCGGTGTCCTCATACTGACTCACTCCATTTTCTAAATCTTCACTATTGGGTTCGATCATGTGTTGCGAATCACTGACGTTCATGTTGCTGAGCGCTCTATGCGGCGGTGCGTCTGTGTGGATTCATGGCGTTGTGCTCTAAGCGATGTTGCCCGGTGGCGTCATGGCGGCTGTGCAGGTGGTATGGGATTTACCTTCATGTGCCTTTTGGTGGGACTGTGGGCAGCTACACCACTGGAATTACATCCTCACCTCTTTTGGTGGACTTTTTTTTTTGGTAAAGTGACCTTGGGTGTGAGAAAGGTGAGAAAGCTATACAAGTTAAGCTATTATTATTATTATTATTATTAACAGTGGGTAATTTATTTCATTCATTATTAAGATCAATAAATGGTAATAACAGTGAGTCATAAATTTATTATGATGATTATCACCCATGATTACCATTTATTGATCCTAATAAATAATAATAAATGAAATAAAATAAATTATTGTAATGTTTACTACTACTACTACTAAAAATAATAATTATAATTACTACCCACTCTTACCATTTACTGATCTTAATTAATAAATGATAACATTAATTATTGCCCACTGTTTAATAATTAATAATAGATTTGCAAATTATCCACTGTTATTACCATTTATTGACAATAATAAAATTAGTTAGTTATAACCCTGTTACAAGTTATTGACATAAATAAAATAATAATAATAATAATAATGTCAATGTGGCAGCGGGGGCGTGGTCAAGCGCCGGTCTGCGACAGGAGGGCGGAGTCAGGGAAGGTAAGTGGCAGAATCACTACACCTGACATCAATTAACCTGTGTTTGTGTGTGTGTCTTCCCAGTGACTGCGCCCTACATAAGGAGGGAGAGCAAGAGCAGAGGGGGGAGCCCGAACTAGACGCCGGTTGCGTGTATGGTTGTCTAGGAAATTGTTAGACTGAAAAGTGTGGCAAAAAAGCTATTTGCAAACCTGATCTCTGTCCTGCCGTCCTCTGTGCTCCACCCACGCATAGTGAACCGCTACAGTGGTGCTGAAACCTGGGAGAATTGTGGAGCACAGCAGCCGATCAGCCCCATGGAGTCCTCCCCGTTCGCCGACTTGGTCCACGGCCCAGCAAAGCCAGCACCAGGCGCTAGTCACTCTCCGAAAGGAACAAGAACGGCGCTTCGAGGCCCTGGTGCTGGCCTAGCAAGAAGATCGGGAGGCGTTCCGGCACCTCCTCGCGTCGGCGGGGTCCACCAGCGCTCCCACCGCGGGCCCGTCCCCCCTCATCGTAGCCAAGATGGGTCCGCAGGACGACCCTGAGGCTTTTATCACGCTCTTCGAGCAAGTCACAGAGGCCTCGGGGTGGCCGATGGAGCAGCGCGCGGCGCACCTCCTCCCCCTGCTAACGGGAGAGGCGCAGCTGGCCGTGCTACAGCTCCCCGCCGACCGCTGGCTGGCCTACGTGGACCTCCGCCGGGCCGTCCTCCAGCGCGTGGGGCGCACCCCGGAACAGCAGCACCAGCGCTTCCGCGCCTTGTGCTTGGAGGAAGCTGGCCGGCCGTTCGCGTTTGGCAGCAGCTCCGTGACGCCTGCTGGCGGTGGTTGAGGGCCGACAACCGCGACGCCGAGGGGATCATCGACCAGGTGGTGCTGGAGCAATTCATCGCTCGCTTGCCAGTAGGAACCGCGGAGTGGGTCCAGTGCCACCGCCTGGCGTCGCTGAATCAGGCAGTCGAGCTGGCGGAGGACCATTTGGCGGCTGTTCCGGCAGTAGGACAGCAGACAGCATCTTCTCTTCTCTCTCTCTCTCCCCCTCCTCCTGTGTCCCATCCTCCCCCCCCACCGCGGAGGCGGGGGAGAGAGAGAGAGAAGATGCCCTCCCGTTTCTCCCTTCTGTGTCTGTCTCTCCCCCCCTCAGGTGAGTGAGCCCCAGGACACCGGTGCAGAGAGGAAGCCCGGGCCAGTTTGCTGGCGCTGCGGGGAACCAGGCCACCTCCAACAGCAGTGCACGGCAATGGAGGTGGGCGGGTGGTTCGGATCCCCGACGTGTCAGAAGCCGCCCTCAATCGGGCTGGAGCGTATCGCATACCGGTGAGTATTCAAGGGGATACACATCAGGCGTTGGTGGATTCGGGTTGTAATCAGACCTCAATTCACCAAAGCCTGGTGCAAAACGAGGCATTGGGGGGAGCACAGGGGGTGAAGGTGTTGTGTGCACACAGGGACGTTCACAGCTACCCTTTGGTGTCGGTCCACATTTTTTTCCGAGGGGAAAAAGTCATAGTGAAGGCCGCGGTTAATCCTCGCCTTACCCACTCTTTAATTTTGGGGACTGATTGGCCGGGAATTCGGGATTTAATGACACACTTGGTAAAGAGTGGGACCTGCTATTTAACAGGGGGAGGTCCCGGTGTCGCTTTGGCAGGAGCAGCTGTCGCAGAGCCATCTACGTCATCTCCGCGGCAGAGTGAGGAGCCGCCGGCCCCTCCTCTCTCTGTTGGGGAATCCCTCGCAGATTTCCCATTAGAGCAGTCGCGAGACGAGACTCTGCGGCATGCGTTTGACCAAGTGAGAGTAATCGATGGTCAAACGCTCCAGCCGAACGCCACCCCCGTCCTTCCCCTACTTCGTGATTATGAAGGATAGGCTATACAGAGTGACACAGGACACTCAAACTAAAGAGCGAGTCATGCAACTTTTAATTCCAAAGAGACGCCGGGAATTGATATTCCAGGAGGCTCACTTTAATCCCATGGCTGGACACTTAGGGCAGGATAAGACACTAGCCCGAATAATGGCCCGATTCTATTGGCCGGGGATTCTCGGCGATGTCCGTAGGTGGTGTACGGCGTGCCGCGAATGCCAGTTAGTAAATCCAGCGGCCATTCCAAAAGCGCCTTTGCGCCCCCTACCATTAATCGAGACCCAGTTCGAAAGGATTGGGATGGATCTCGTCGGGCCATTAGATCGGTCAGCACGAGGGTACCGCTTTATATTAGTTCTGGTGGACTATGCAACGCGATACCCGGAAGCAGTGCCTCTGCGCAATATCTCAGCACGCAGTATTGCGGAGGCACTCTTCCGCGTCATCTCCCGAGTTGGAATCCCGAAAGAGATTCTGACTGATCAAGGCACCACATTTATGTCACGGACACTGCGCGAACTGTACGGGTTATTGGGGATGAAGCCAATCTGCACCAGCGTGTATCACCCACAAACGGACGGTTTAGTGGAACGGTTCAATCGCACCCTCAAGAATATCATTAAAAAATTCGTAAGTGAGGACGCACGTAATTGGGATAAGTGGCTCGAGCCCTTGTTGTTTTCAGTGCAAGAGGTCCCCCAAGCCTCCATGGGGTTCTCCCCGTTCGAATTATTATATGGGCGTAAGCCGCGCGGCATTCTAGATGTGCTGCGGGAAAATTGGGAGGAGGAACCTTCACAAAGTAAGAACGAAATTCAATATGTTATGGACCTGCGCGCAAAACTCCACACGCTCACCCACCTAACCCAGGAGAATTTGCGGCAGGCCCAAGAACGGCAAGCCTGCCTGCACAACAAGGGTAAGCGCCTTAGGGAGTTCACACCGGGAGATAAGGTACTCGTACTGTTGCCCACATCGAGCTCCAAATTGATCGCCAAGTGGCAAGGACCCATTGAGGTCACACGGCGAGTCGGGGACGTCGACTACGAAGTGAGGCGAACGGACAGGGGTGGGGCGCTACAGATTTAACACCTCAATCTGCTTAAACTCTGGAATGAGGAGGTCCCTGTGGCGTTGGTGTCGGTGGTTCCGGAGAAGGCGGAGCTGGGGCTGGAGGTTCAAAAAGGGGCATTGGCATCATGTACCCCTCCGGTCCCCTGTGGAGACCACCTCTCCCCGACCCAACTCGCGGAGGTCGCCCAGTTGCAGACCGAGTTTTCGGATGTGTTCTCGCCCCTGCCCGGTCGCACTAACCTCATAGAGCACCACATAGAGACGCCCCCGGGGGTGGTAGTGCGTAGCTGCCCTTACAGGCTACCTGAACACAAAAAAAAGGTGGTTCGGGAAGAACTCGAGGCCATGCTCGAAATGGGCATCGTCGAGGAGTCCCACAGTGACTGGAGCAGCCCGGTGGTCTTGGTACCCAAGGCCGACGGGTCGGTCCGGTTCTGTGTGGACTATAGGAAAGTCAACGCAGTGTCTAAATTCGACACGTACCCAATGCCTCGTATTGATGAGTTGCTCGATCGACTCGGCACTGCTCGCTTTTATTCGACACTGGATTTGACGAAGGGATATTGGCAGATCCCCTTGACTCCACTATCCCGAGAAAAAACGGCTTTTTCCACACCGTTTGGTTTACAACAATTCGTCACACTTCCGTTTGGGCTGTTTGGGGCGCCCGCTACGTTTCAGCGGCTGATGGACAGGGTCCTCCGCCCCCACGCCACCTATGCGGCCGCCTATCTCGACGACATCATCGTCTATAGTAATGACTGGCCGAGACACCTCGAACATCTAAGGGCCGTCCTTAGGTCGCTGAGGCGAGCAGGTCTCACAGCCAACCCGAAGAAGTGTGCGATTGGGCGGGTGGAAGTACGGTATCTGGGCTTCCACTTGGGCAACGGGCAGGTGCGTCCCCAAATTAACAAGACAGCAGCAATTGCGGCCTGCCTGAGGCCCAAGTCCAAAAAGGGGGTGAGACAGTTCCTGGGGCTAGCTGGCTATTATCGTAGGTTTATACCTAATTATTCGGACGTCACCAGTCCACTGACTGATCTCACTAAAAAGGGGTACACCCTGGACAAGTCGCCAGGTCATCACAGGGCTGACACATAGACACAGACAACCATTCACACTCACATTCACACCTACGGTCAATTTAGAGTCACCAGTTAACCTAACCTGCATGTCTTTGGACTGTGGGGGAAACCGGAGCACCCGGAGGAAACCCACGCGGACACGGGGCACCAGATCCGGTCCAGTGGACGGAGCAATGCCAGCGGGCTTTTTCTGAGGTAAAGGCTGCACTGTGTGGGGGGCCACTTCTACACTCCCCTGACTTTTCTCTCCCCTTTACGTTGCAGACCGATGCGTCGGACAGAGATCTGGGGGCAGTTTTGTCCCAGGAGGTGAAGGGGGAGGACCGCCCCGTCCTGTACATCAGCAGGAAGCTGTCGGTGCGTGGGGGGCGATACAGCACCATAGAGAGTGTCTGGCCATCAAGTGGGCGGTCCTCGCCCTCCGGTACTACCTGCTGGGGCGCCCTTTCACCCTCTGTTCGGACCACGCGCCCCTCCAGTGGCTCCACCGCATGAAGGATGCCAACGCGCGGATCACCCGTTGGTATCTGGCACTCCAACCCTTTAATTTCAAGGTGGTCCATAGGCCGGGGGCTCAGATGGTCGTGGCGGACGGCCGCCCGGCCTGAGTCAGGCGGTGGGTGTATGTGGCAGCGGGGGCGTGGTCAAGCGCCGGTCTGTGACAGGTGGGTAGAGTCAGGGAAGGGAAGGCAATCACTACACCTGACATCAATTAACCTGTGTTTGTGTGTGTCTTCCCAGTGACCGCGCCCTACTTAAGGAGGGAGAGCGAGAGGAGAGGGGGCAGCCCGCCCTAGACGCCGGTTGTGTGTATGGTTGTCTAGGAAATTGTTAGACTGAAAAGTGTGGCAATAAAGGCTATTTGCAAACCATCAATAAATGGTAATAACAGTGTGTAATTTGCAAATCTATTATTAATTATTAAACAGTGGGCAATAATTAATTTTATTATAAAGATCAGTAAATGTAACAGTGGGTAGTAATTATTATTATTATTAGTAGTAGTAGTAGTAGTAAACATTACAATAATTCATCTCATCTCATTATCTCTAGCCGCTTTATCCTTCTACAGGGTCGCAGGCAAGCTGGAGCCTATCCCAGCTGACTACGGGCGAAAGGCGGGGTACACCCTGGACAAGTCGCCAGGTCATCACAGGGCTGACACATAGACACAGACAACCATTCACACTCACATTCACACCTACGGTCAATTTAGAGTCACCAGTTAACCTAACCTGCATGTCTTTGGACTGTGGGGGAAACCGGAGCACCCGGAGGAAACCCACGCGGACATGGGGAGAACATGCAAACTCCACACAGAAAGGCCCTCGCCGGCCACGGGGCTCGAACCCAGGACCTTCTTGCTGTGAGGCGACAGCGCTAACCACTACACCACCGTGCCACCTCATTACAATAATTTATTTATTTTATTTCATTTATTATCATTTATTATTAGGATCAATAAATGGTAATAGTGGGTGATAATCATAATAATTAAAAAATATGACCCACTGTTATTACCATTTATTGATCTTAATTAAGGAAATAAATTACCCACTGTTAATAATAATAATAATAATAATAATTATTATTATTATTATTATTATTATTAATATCATCAATAAATTGTAATAATTATTATCAATAAATTGTAATAACAGTGGGTAATAACTAATTTATCATCATCAATACATTGTAATAAGTGGGAAATAACTAAATTATTATTATTAACAATAAATGTAACAGTGGGTAATAATAATAATAATAATAATAATAATAATAATAATAATAATAATATTACCCACTGTTACATTTATTGGTAATAATAATAAATTAGTTATTTCCCACTATTATTAAAATGTATTAATAATAATAATAATAATACATTAGTTATTACCCACTGTTATTACAATTTGATAATAAATTAGTTATTTCCCACTTATCACAATGTATTGATGATAAATTAGTTATTACCCACTGCTATTACAATTTATTGATAATAATAATAATAATATATCCTCATGAGCTTTATTCCTTATAAAATACTAACAGGACATTATGGAGCTGAAATGAGCTGTACTGAAATACGAATACAAAGCTGGAATGCGTTACGTCTCGTCAGATTAATGACTGAAATTAACTGCATGGGGGTTTTTGGTGACATGATGTAATTACACTGCTGCGTCAGGGGTTTATTCAGTCTAACTGACTTTGGCAAATATTTCAGCAAAATACTTGAGAATTAATTACTTTAACATTAGTCATCACTCACCAGTTTCTCGTACTTACAAACACAGAAACGTCAATCACATATAAGAGATGATTGTATTATATTCAGACTGGGGTAAGCGCTGCCAAAACGTGAGGGATTTCATGCTAATCCACGAGCAAATAAATGTCCAACTTTGTAGCCTGGGGCTGAAAACTGGCCTTGTTCCTATGTGTTTGTGTCGAACAGGTTTCAGCCCATATGTTTAGCAGAAAACCGAGGCGTATTAGCGACTGGTGTCAGTCAGCTTGCTCGATCCACTTAACGTCCTCGTCATTTGAAAGCATGTTGACACTGCGGCCTAAAGAGCTTAACAGCGCTCTGTTTAATGCAATGACAAATAACGAATGCAATGAGAAAATCACTGACAGCCTCCTCAGTTAGGAAAATAAAGGCTTCGCCACATCTCTACGCTCTTTAGGGTCATGTTTAAGAAATCGCCCATGAGGGGAATTCGCCGTAAGCAAATTAAACGTCACGTTTTAACTGAGATTTTCGTTCCGCATTAGCAATGAACATCGACAACACCATTTCCAAAATATCCCGAGAGTGATTTCATAGGATTCATCGGGTAAACATCAAGCTTTCCATCAATTCTGCCTTAATACAATTGTAACTACCAATGAAGTCCGTGAAATATCCATTAAAATATAAAAGATACAGCAAAAACATTTTCATTTTGACAAAACTGACATTTGTTGCTTTGCGTCTTATGAAGGAAGCATTCATCAAATACTAATTGTTTAAGACCAATAATGATTTATTCACTCAATAATTAATAAATGGATGTTGCAGTTTCCAGATTATTCACCAGACCGTCCTAAATCGTTTCAGTTTACAAAGTAAAAAAAAAAAAAAATCATAATTTCAGCCGTACAAGTTGTATAAAACCTCAGCAGTGTAAAATTCTCAATTCTGATTCATCAGGTGGTGTTGATTTTGATTATTTCCCATAACCGCAGCTCTGACTATATTTCAGCTGAATATCAAGTCAATTTGATATTAAAGCTAGACGGCCTTTCGAGTTCATAAAATCGGTGAAATTTAATTCGCTCTGAAATGTGGTTGTTGTGATATACATGTTTATTTCTGTAATATCTCTCAAAAAAAACCAACCAGGCCATTCTGTGGCTGGGAAGTTCTTTAATTTGAGGGCAAATAATGCACATGAAATTGCTCGCTTCTTCGCGCAGTCAAGCAGACAGAGGAAGTCCGTGTGCGCATTTGGTCAAAGGTTTCCCTTTGACCGTGCACTGACAGTTCCATCATTCTGTCACTAAATGAACAGCTGATCGCACCGAGGTGCTCGCCGAGCGCCGATATTTATTAGTTTGGTCCTGCGTTTCCTTTCCTTCGTATATAACATAACGTCTTTTCTTCTCGCTTTCTTTCCGTTACTGGAGTCGCTCTTTCACGTTTCATTCACACACTCACATCCTCCATTTTTCTCTCCTGTTTCACATTTGTATCGCACAATGCCTTGCGCAAACAGGGAAAGCCCACCGTGTCATGCCTGACTTAGTATCTTGAACCGAGTCATGGTGAAGCAGGAAAAAAAAACAGCGGAGAATTTAGGGCCATGTGGCCTTAAATTCATTAATTGTTCTATTTAAAAACAATTAGAAGCCTGTGATTCGAATTCAGTAGCTTTCGGTCCACTGAACAAAAATAATCGGGTGTCAGGAAAATTCTTTTTATGACCTACAGTTGAAAAATCTGAAAGGCGGTCTAGCTTTAATGCACTCGTTCTAATACGTTCGTCGTAAAGTGCCATGTCAGCATCTGACGTTGGCGACCACTAATCTGAAAGCACTACAATCAGCAGCCAAGTGCAGCAGGTCCATGATTTTCTTTCCTGTCGCCAACGTCAGGTTGTCTGTGAAGGCTTTCCTAGGTCTGCCTCTCTTTCTTTTACCTTCTATACGTCCTTCGATACACAGTCGTTCCAGTTGGTTCTCTCTGACAATATGGCCCATAAATCTAAGTTGTCTCTGAAGGATAGTTCTCAACAGGCACTTTTTCTCCTGGACCATTTGCAAAATCTCTTCGTTGGTTTTCCGATCTATCCATGATATTTTCATCATGCGCCTATAAAACCACATTTCTGCAGCTTCTAACTGGTTCTTTACTGCCGCGCTCATAGTCCAGGATTCGCATCCATATAACAATACAGACCAGACATAACACTTTAAGAATCGTTTCTTTGATTTGGTTGGGAGGGTTTTATTTGTAACGATATTCCTTTTTTCCATGAATGCTTGCTTTGCCATGGTGATACGTCTTCTAATTTCCACTGTGCTTCTACCATCATGGGTAAGCATGCATCCCAGGTATTCAAAGGACTCCGTCTGTTATCTAATACGTTATCGGTTCTATAACGGCAACTTATGTTTTACGGAGACTTTTATGGCAGATGCCATAAAAAGGGGGGTGGTGGTGCTCCAAGAGCACAATATCCCCTGCTGGTAGCTCTGCCATAACTCTGGTAAAATGCGACTGAATTGAACAAAATTATAATATGCGTATTAACGACATATAACAAAGAATCCTGCCAAGTTTGGTGAAATTTCTCCAAAAATTGTAAGGGAAGTTGATTTCAGAAAGCAAGCACACCTTGATGAAATTGCCAAAGTACGAGTCTGTTAATAATCAAGGGTATAACTCTGGGAAAATTTGCCCAAATTAAACGAAATTTCAATATGCGTATAACTGTCATATATCAAAGCCTTTTGCCAAGTTTGGTGAAATTCCTCCACAAATTGTGAGAGGAGTTGATTTCAGAAAGAAAAACACACTCTCATGAAACTGTCAATGTATAATTGTGTTAATCAAGGGCTGTAACTCTGGTAAAATGTGACCCAATTGAACGAAATTGGATTATGCGTATTACTGACATATAACAAAGAATCCTGCCAAGTTTGGTGAAATTCCTCCAAAAATTGTAAGAGGAGTTGATTTCAGAAGGCGAGTACCCTTCCCGGGACGGACGGACAGACATCGGCATGACATAATCCCCCTTCGGGCCTTTCGGCCAGCGAGGGATAAAAATTGTAAGGGAAGTTGATTTCAGAAAGCAAGCACATCTTGATGAAATTGCCAGAGTACAAGTTTGTTAATAATCAAGGGCGTAACTCTGGGAAAATTTGCCCAAATTAAACGAAATTTCAATATGCGTATAACTGTCATATAACAAAGCCTCTTGCCAAGTTTGGTGAAATTCCTCCAAAAATTGTGAGAGAGGTTGATTTCAGAAGAACGTACACCCTCATGAAATTGTCAAAGTTATTTAATCAAGGGTCAAAACTGTGGGAAAATTTTCACAAACGAAATTAAATCGCAATCTGCGTATTACCGTCATATAACAAGGGCTTTTACCAAGCTTCGAGAAATTCGTTCAAAAATTGTGAGAGGAGTCGATGTCAGAAGGCGAGCACACCTTCATGAAATTGTCAAATTACAAGGTTGTTAATCAAGGGCTGGAACTCTGGTAAAATGCGACCGAATTGAACAAAATTACAATATGCGTACGACCGACATATAATAAAACCTTTTGCCAAGTTTAGTGAAATTCCTCCAAAAATTGAGAGGAGTTGATTTCAGAAAGTGAGCACTGTTCCTGGGACGGACGAATGGATGGATGGACATCGCTACGACATAATCCCCCTTCAGGTCCTTCAGCCAGCGGGGGATTAAAAACAAAACAAAAAAAAAACATATGAATTGGAAATCCATTTTGTTGAAAAATAAACCAACATAGATTATATTTTTATCTTTTTCAGAACATTAGTCATGTACGACTCGAGTGGAGAAATAAATTCAGTTTTGAAAGCGCTAGCTGTTTACTCTGCATGCGTGACTCAACAGCGTTACAAATATGACGTGACTGAAAGCAACATCATGCCTCATTATACTGACCGTCTGCTGTTTTAATCTTAGAAATAAATTTAAAAAAAAAAGCGCCAGATAATAAACTCCTCATTAACCTCGCTTGCTCGTTCTTTACGGGAAAATATCACACCGAGGTCTTTTTGTACGGGCCCAGCCGTAGCCGCACTGTCATATTTTCCCATAAAGACCTCGTGCTCAGTTAATGAGTAGTTATTATTAGTCGATGATTACGTGACGGTTTCTCAGTACGAGTCCCTGTGTATGAGTTACTACTACAGACTCGATAACGTCTTAGAATGAGTGCGTGAACAGAAACCTTTCAAAGCCGCAGCTAGAAAAACCACCCAGAATCACGACTTCATCAGATCTGTATTATAATATTGCATCAAAGCTGATCTGAGGTATTTGTGGCCTCACTGAACACCGTCAAACCGTCTCGAACCCTGGACTCGTGCGGATTATGAAAAAGTCGATTACAGAAGTCTATTCGGTCTGCATTCACGCTGTCATTTTGGCATTACGAACCACACCAAGAGCTTGACGCTAATTAATAATGACGTATCGCTGACAAATCTGTTATAGATGCTTTATTAATGTCCAATAAGGGCCTTGTTCATTTGTAAAATTAAAAGCTGTTGCCACTTTGTGATGGTGAGAGGTTGGGACTAATTGACTGGGGGTGTGAAACTAATGAAACAAGTGACAGATGTGACGAAACACCCCCCCACACACACACACACAAATTACTGTGGTAATTAGGGTCTCTGAGGAGCTGAATGGGACTCTGTAGGGAGTGGCAGAAGGGGAGGGGTGTGTGTGTGCGCGTGTGAGAGTGTGTGTGTGTGTGTGTAGAGAGAGGGAGGGGGGCTTGTCAGGTGTCTAGAGACCCACTAGTGACACTCCACTATAAACAATAAGTGATATGAGAAAATAATTAGCAGATTTGGGACAGTATCCAAATCCACACAAGACAGGAAGTAGCGCCATGGTCCCTGGAGAGTCAGCAATTAAAAGCGAAGGGAGAACTCCCCCCCCCCCCCCCCCCCCCCTCTCTCTCTCTCTGCACAGACGGTTCGAACTTCCTCAGGGAGTAACGCAAGACGTAGACACAGAAGGGTGGTGACCTATGGGTGTGTGCTGTCCAAGTGCATGCTGGGAAAATGGGCAGTGTGTGTAATTGGTGTACACACACACACACACACACACACACGTGTGCGTTAGACTCACCATGACTGATGGTGTCAGCAGGTAGTCGTCCCACTAGCGTTTTGTCGATGCCCACTCTCTCTAACTGAGCTCCACTCAGAGTGAGGGTCACTAAAACACCTGAGCTCAACAGCATCTACACACACACACACACACACACACACACACACACACACACACACACACACACACACACACGAGTTACTGCTCACTCCTGCTGCTGCATGTGCATGACCATGCCATGCTTTGTTCATTCACAACAAGCACTTTTCGATTTTTATTTTTTTGTTGTTAAACTATTTAAGTTCAAGCCACACAAAGATCACGTCAAATAAAAATAAAATAAAATAAAACTCAGGAAACATTTACATTCGGTCACTAAAAGTAGGACGAGTCTGATGTATAAATACCACAGAAATAATTAATACTTTCAGTGAGATTTATTTTGTCTCACTGACATAGGAGAAGTCATGGCCTAATGGTTCGAGAAGCTGCTTTGGGACCAAAAGGTCGCTGGTTTGATTCCCTAGACCAGCAGGAATGACTGAAGTGCCCTTGAGCAAGGTACCAAACCCCCAACTGCTCTGGGTGTGTTCTACGTCGCTCTGGAGAAGTGCGTCTGCTAAAATGGCACTAATGTAAGAAGGTACATTTGCAGCTTTGTGCGTTTTAGGGAACAAATACCAAAAAACATCTGGACTGAGTCAGGACGTGTTGTTAGTCCTCATGCGGAACCACAAAAACAAGTTAAAAATAAATACATAAATAAATAAATAAATAAAAGCCAATGGATGCATTTTGGTTATAATGTTCAGGTTGGGTTGAGATGCAGAAAAGTTACAGGTCAGTAAAGAGACCCCATAATTACAGGCATCGCGCGTGTTTGTGTTTTTCTAATGCTGCATTCAACTAAAGCTCATCACGCCGTATTTCCTGCTTCATCCAAGACGAAACAAGCAAAACCCAAGATGGTTTCCTCAACCCTGAGTTCAGCAAGTGACGTCAAAGTCAACATGGCCGCTCGGAGCATCAACAGTAAACAAAGAAACACTTCTTGCTTTTTCATCAGTTATCCTGTATTCGGGCTGTTTCACAATCATGGTTGTCTTTTTGAATAACACCAACTAACTCCTGCAACTAGGTCCAGTACACACACACACACACACACACACTCCCCCCCAATCCACATTCACTGGATATGACCAACTGTGGAATAACCGTTGGCTACTCTACTACTAAGCTATCGGCTCATATACCATGAGTAGAGGAAAACAAAATGGCGGCGTGCATCAAGTCAGATACATCACTTTACCAAACCGTCCAAAAAAACTCGAAAGAAGAAGAAAAAAATAATAATAATGGCGGAGCGTGTTGCTGAACCAACCAAGGAAGAAATTAACTACTTGAAAACAACCCCCCCCCCAAAAAAAAAAAAATCCACAAAATTTGGAATGAAAGTATATATATATGTTATTTACCCGCTGGGAGGTCCGTATCGTGAAATATCGTGACCGAGGTCTTGAAAGTACTGAGCGAGGCCCTCTGGGCCGAGGTCAGTATTCAAGGCCGAGGTCACGGTATTTCACCATATGGACCGACCTTAAGCTGGTAAATAATATATTTATTTTTTTCTTTACCAAATTCTAACAGAAAACGAGAGCGCCCGAAAGGGAAAAACGAGCCGAGCTGCCATTTTGAATCCTCATTCACGGCTGTAATGCAAATGGCTTCCTCCTCGGTATACAAGTGCACTTCCATGGCAGGAAAAAACTACATTTTGCTGCCTATGTAGTCCCCTATTTATACAAATAGGAGTCATTCAGGATTCAGCCATGTTTTTGCTCGGCGTTAGCAACAGTTAGAGGTTTTTAGCTTTCTCCTGAAATGTTTTCTTTTATTTCTTCTTCCTCAGGGTAGTAAAACTCACTTTCATTCTGAACACTGTCGTTATCGCTATCCATGCTGTAAAATTAATGCTATTCTCCTGAGAAATGCTGGCAAACATTTATAAGATTTTTGATAAAAATCTTATAAATAAATCTTATAAAAAAGATAAATGTTGACAAAAATTGCTACTACTACTACTATGTTTTTTGTTGTTGTGAACGAGCGAGTCACCAGAGGTCCGCAACCGGGGTCCGTACCATAGGATACGGACCCGCTTGCCAGCCAATCAGAGTGCAGGATTTGATGAAAACCACACCGTGAAAAAAATAATTGATGTTAAGACTGTATATTTTTCAAGAATTATTATGATAGCATTTTTCACAAATTGCTCCTGTCATTTCGCCGTTTTTTTTTTTTTAACAATCTGAGCGGAAGTGCTTTTCTTGGACGTTTTGTATAAATACGTTTTTATTTATTGAATTTGCAAAAAATAAAAATGCTCCGTTTCTCAAAATCCAGTGAATGTGGAGAGAATAAGAGTTATTCCACTCAATCTCATTGTACATGGTTTAGAGCCAACTTGGTGCTACGCGCCTTGTCGGCTATCAGCTCATGCACGACTCGATTTCATGGAAAATAAATAAATAAATGAGTCAAATGCAGCTCAGTTTTGACCTTGTGCTCTTTTCATTTAATTCTACTTTAATTATTACACTTCGACACTTTTACTGCTTAAATTCAGAATTGCTTTTTTTTTTTTTAAACACTAACTCGGTTTGACTTTCGGACGTATACAGTACGTTCACTGACAACAGAAAGATATTTAAGTGGAAGTTCATTTTTTGGTAAGCTCAGTGCCTCAGACAGGATCCTTTACCCGTCAAAAACGTCCTCTCTGGACATCACCGACTATATGATGAGGATGGAAATGATTTTTGAAGAAAATATTTGGTCTCTTTTGATGCAGAATACTCTGTAGTTGTTGCACAGTAAATAAAAAACAGGACTTGAAACAGATGTGAGACACAGCATTTGATTTGCAGCGGAGCTTCACGTGTGGTTGAAATGCGAGTCTGTCAAAAAGTGTCCTCTCCGGAAAACCACAAGGATCGTGGTCACCACCACGTGTGTGATTACAGTCACCACCATATACAAACACTTCTACACAGTCTGGACTTGAAAATTTGTACTTAAAATCCCTCAGCATTTTTTCTCTTTGTATACGAAAGGTGGTCAGTTTTAGAAACGCGCTATATGGCTCTTCTCACCACAGTAACACGCCCAGTATAGGCTACGACCTGCAGCTCGGAAATTTTGCAGTTCATTTCGATCTCAAAAGGTCATCCTTGGCAGCAAAGAAACGCACAAAAAAAAAATCGGAGGTTTGATTTTTGGACTGTTGTGGAGCCCAAAAGTATACGCTGACTGTGAAACAGCCCGTCTACAAGTATCTGCTTTAAGTCAGATGAACATACAGATATCATCACTTCTTCAAATGTGTAACACCATCTCTGTAGTTCTGCAGTTTAGAGAAGAAAACACGCATCAGTCATTATAGTGGGGGGGGGGGGGGGGGGGGGGGCGTTTTGAGTCAACTTCCTGCTTCTGAGGTTAGTTGACTGCACTAGTCTGGGCCACAATACCATGTTGCATGCTGGGATACACACCTGGCAACACTGCTTTGTCCTCCATTTGGTACAAACACAGGAATTAGACTGCAACAAGTCCTGATCGAGAGAGAGAAGAATTACAGCAACTGTCGAAATGTGTTCAGTGCAAAATGAGAGATGGATAAAGAGAGAGAGAGAGAGACAGACAGACAGACTCAGAGAGAGAAAGAGACAGCGAGACAGAATCAGAGAGAGAAAGAGACAGCAAGACAGACAGAGACAGAGAGAGACAGACACGCAGACAGATAGAGAGACAGACACAGAGAGAGGGGGAGAGACAGACAGCAAGAGAGACAGCAGCACACACAGACACACAGAGAGAGACAGACAGACACACAGAGAGAAACAGACAGAGAGAGAGAGACAGCAAGACAGACACACAGACAGAGAGAGACAGACAGAAAGACAGAATCAGAGAGAGAGAGAGAGAGAGGGAGAGAGAGAGACAGCAAGACAGACAGACAGAGAGAGACAGAGAGAGAGAGAGACAGACAGACAGAGAGAGAGAGAGCGGCCCACAGAAAGAGAGAGAGAGAGAGAGAAACAGAGACAGACAGCGGCACACAGAGAGAAAGGGAGACAGACAGACAAACAGAGAGAGACCGACAGAGAGAGAGAAAGAGAGAGAGACAGAGACACACACAGAGAGGGAGATACAGACAGACAAACAGAGAAACAGACACAGAGAGAGAGCAAGAGAGAGAGAGACAGACAGCAGCACACACAGACCGAGAGAAAGGGAGACAGACAGGCAGAGAGACAGATAGACAGACACAGAGAGAGACAGACAGACAGACAGACAGACAGACAGAGACAAACAGACACACAAGAGAGAGACACAGAGAGAGAGAGAGAGACAGAGAGCGTGTGAGAGACAGACAGCGAGAGAGACAGATACAGAGAGAGAAAGCGAGAGACAGAGAAGAAAGAAATACGCGAACTCAGGTCTTGCTCTGTGGTTTCAGGGCTTTGGCTTCATGTAGATGTTTCCAATTTCAGATTTTGTGAGGAAGCCAAAAAGTTACCCACATTGCTACGGAACAAAGCTGCATCTGTGTGTGTGTGTGTGTGTGTGTGTGTGTGTGTGTGTGTGTGTGTGTGAGAGAAAGGGGGATGGGGGGCAACGGCACAGGGAGGGGTGAACCTGCCTGAAGTCCTGTTGATCCCCCTCAAATATCCCCCGTGATGACAGAGAGACACCCAAACCCAGGTGCTGAGAGAGAGAGAGAGAGAGAGAGAGAGAGAGAGAGAGAGAGAGAGAGAGAGAATGCTGCAATTTGTTAATTAATCTGCAGTTACTGAGAAGGGGAAACGTAAACAAATACCTCCAGTTCCTTGAGGGCGTCCCTCAGCCTCTCCGGACGACGGTTACTCAGGAACCATGGGTAACCTCGCGCTGAGAGAGAGAGAGAGAGAGAGAGAGAGAGAGAGAGAGAAAAGACAAAATCAGCACAGAAAATGTTTTTGTTTGTTTATGAGAGGAAGTATTCTGGCCTGACCTGGACTCCAAAAGGTCAAAATGTCACCAAATAAAATGAAGCTGAGCTGAAAGTTCCTTCAGTTAACAAACGAAACCGGCTGCCTTGGGTGGCACAGACGGAAACAAAGGTTCCTCATATGAAAACCGCCCAATCTGCCGTGATGGCGGTGCATCCTGAGGGCTTCATGTTTTCCACGAGGGCATCATTAACGACACTGCTCGAAGACTTATTATAAAAGGAACAGCTTAACCTTTACTGTCAGGGATTTTTTTTTTCAACTGCTGGAATAAACCTAGATAAATGGCATAAGGAATAAAACATTCAGGGCGGGGAAGAGACACACTGTTATTTAACAGTTAGTCCTCATCGGCGGATAATTGGTTTTGTACAAATAGACAGGTGATTCTTAAAATAAAAAATATTTCAAACTTTAAAGGTGACATGCAAATGTAATAACGGTGCAGGGCAGACTTGGGTCACTTATCTACACCGAGTCACATAAAATAAATCACAGTCCCACCTTACTTTTGAACAGTTTTAGACCAAATTTCGGAGCATCTTTAGTGCTTTTAGGAGCAGCATTTTCCTTCATCGTTTGTAATTCTTCCTCACTTACGGTGACAAAAAAAAAGACAATTGGCCGCCATTTTACCGAGTCGTTCGAGCTGATTTCTCAACCAATCAGTGCGCGAGCTCCGACAAATCACCTCTAGATTTATACGAAAGGAAAATAAAAAGTGATATGAAGCGGCCTAACGTGAAGAAGAGTTCCTGTTACTGCCAGGAAGTTGATTATTTTCCTTTAACATCATTCCATTTCTCTTATCCCACAACTACTTGCCACCAATATTATAGTCATTCCACGAAATCGAGTCGTACATGAGCTGATCGCTATAATCCGTGTACGACCAGATTGAGTAGAATAACTTTTATTCCATCCACATTCACTGGATTTTGAGAAACGGAGCATTTTCATTTATTTTTTGCAAATTCGATAAATAAAAACTTTATACACAACGTCCAGCAAAATAATTTCCGCTTAGAACGTAAACAAACCGGCGACATGACGGGAGCAATTTGTGAAAAACGCTATAATTTTTTTTTTTAAATGACACGTTTTTCACATCAATTACTTTCATTCCATGTTTTGTTGCTTTTTTTTTTGTATTTTTAGGGTTTTGTTTTCGAGTCGAGCTTTTATTTCATCCTCGGTTGTTTCAGCAACACGCTCTGCCATTTTGTTTTTCACTACTCACAGTATATGAGCTGATATCCTAGTAGTAGCCAATCAGAGCACGACTGCTCATATCCAGTCAGTCAACGTGGAGAGAATAAATACGTCATGTTTATATTTGGTAAAACACTACAGATTTGTTTGCGCAGTCTTGCCCTCATTAACGAAGCCTTAGAAGACATTTTCAAATCTGATTGGTCGGAAAGCGTTGATTAAACCTCGATAACAGAGGTACTACGTTTCTATAGTGACAGCTAACAGATAACACAGTGAATTGGATGAACGCATTAGAAAAAAAATTATATATATATATATTGTTATATATATATATATATAGTTATATATATATATATATATATATATATATAGTTATATATATAGTTATATATATATATAGATTGTTTTATCCCCAGGTGACAGTGAGACAGCCAATCAGTAATCGCTCATGTCATGTCACGTCCATAGACTGTATAAGTTCAATTGTTTCTCAGCAGCGTTATTTGAACACGATCAGTTGACGGGCAGAATGGAAGGAGGCGGTTCTTCTAGAGAACGCACGCACTCATGGCTATAGAACCCATGTTTCGGTTTTCTGAAAGGGTTAAAGATTCGTTTCGTTTTAAACGTTTGCTTTGTTCGGCGAAAACGAACCGCGTCACGGCCTACAAAAACTCGCCGTCCAACCTGCGGAAGCATATTGCGGTCTGGAAACGTTTTATCCCAAGAGAAAGCTTGCGAAGTTGTTGTATGTGCTTTTAGAGCTAGCGATAACGTTGCAAACGTAGCTGTGCAGTCTGGTTAGTTAAATGACTTTCTATGGATTTGTCCGCCAAGTTGCCGTAGCCTTGTCCACGGCTAACGTTAACACATAGCTAGTTAAATTGGATGCTGTTAGTTAGCATGTAAAAACGGAGTTACGCCAATATGAATAACGTTAACTTAGCAGAAGTCCTTTCAGAAATACGTTTTAGCATAATCTTGACAAAGAAACAGAATGCAGAAATCTTTCTTTTCTAGTAACGTTAGCTACCCAATGTGATTTTGAGTTTGACAAGCGTTTGCTAGCATGTCAGGTGGCGCGTCACTGACTAGCTAGCTTAACGTTAAACCACCATAATGGCACAGCATGCGTTCGTTTTGTGAATTCACATTTCTGTCCTTGGTAACGGTATTAGGTTTCGTAAGCGTTGTGGCAATAATACAACGATGCGTTGACAGAAAATGTCCTTAAAATGCCATTCCACCATTGGATGTATTCTTTGGCATAAAATACAATACATTTTATGACAACATGACTAGACAGAGAAATATTTTAGCTTCAAAATGATATATCAAACATCATTTTTTGACAACGACAAGTATATTAATTTTGCGACCAAAGTCACCTACCCTTTTAATTTCCGCGCGTGATGTCATCGGCAGGTTTCCCTTCTTGTGTACCACGTGTCGGTCTATTTTTAGACCAGGAAACCCCCAAAGTGAGAGAGTCATTTCTCCTCGTATATGGGGGCCAAAAAAAATTGCGAAAAACTTTGAGTTAATCTTTCAGTTAGCTAGATTTATTGGTATTAGCTAGATTTATTGGTATTATTTTTATCGCGTTCCCTCCGCCATTGCTGATAATATATGCCACATCACACGGCACGTGGTACACAAGAAGGGGAACCTGCCGATGACATCACGCGCGGAAATTAAAAGGGTAGGTGACTTTGGTCGCAAAATTAATATACTTGTCGTTGTCAAAAAATTATATGTCTGATATATCATTTTGAAGCTAAAAGATTTCTCTATCTATCTAGTGATACCATTTATATATGTTGTCAAAATATACTGTATTTTATGCCAAAGAATACATCCAATGGTGGAATGGCACTTTAAGTATTTTTAAAAGCAAGTACTTCAGTACTTTAACGTAAGTAAAAGATTTGACCGGACAATTTTCACTTGTATCGGAGTAACATTTGACCAGTGGGATCGGTGCTTTGACTTAAGTAATGAAGTTGGGGACTTTGGAAATTGTGATGACAGTTCATGGTACATCCTGGATATACGGTACCATGACTGACTCGCATCATATCCAGTCCGACTCGTGGCCCAATTTTAAGGACTCGTGACTTGACTTGAGCACTGATGACTCGGACTACAAGCCTGGCTGCGACAACATCAGTGATGACAAGAACTTGCTTCATGGAGCTGCCAAAATAATAAATACAGCTCTAAATGGATAAAAAGTATGACGAGCTTCCATTAATACAAAAACTATAATAATACATTTTTTTCCCGCAAAAAAACAAAAACAAAACTGTGGTACGAGAGGAATAAAAGACAGGAATGTGCAACAAACAATATCCATCCTTAGTAAAACGGCGATGAACTTGCAGGCCCTCTGAAGACGGAACGTGTACTTTAGTTACCATGTAGACTTAATACGCTTTATTAACTAATAACCTTCCGGAGGAAAAGCGCCGTTTTCTCTGCACTGCAGAGAGTTATTCAATCATCTGTGTGCGCCTCGGGGGGGAAGAAGTCAAAGTTACCGTAACATATTAAAACACGCTGGTGTAAAATGTGCTGTCACACTCATGAAAACCTCATCTGCCTCCCACGAAACACACACACACACGGAGTTAATTGAATTTCTGTGCTCGTGTGTTTGTATTAACAGGTTAACGTGAGCCGAGTCGAGGTTGAGAGGCGTCTTTTTGGAAATTTGCCCTTAAAGGATTCCAATTTGGCCTCTCTCTCTCTCTCTGTGTGTGTGTGTGTGTGTGTGTGTGTGTGTGTGTGTGTGCTATTAAGAAACAGAACCCCATACTTAAAAAGAGATTCATAAATACATGAATATTAATGAAGGCGAGATGGAGAGAGAGGAATGGTGTGTTAAGGATGAGTGTGTCTCTCCTGATAAGGGTCTTTTTGTACCTCTGAAGTCTCTGAGGATTATTTATTTATTTATTTTTCCTATTTTATTGGGGGGGCGGATCTGTTATTGCTCACACATACAGCATTACATATTCCATATCCTGTATACATGCAGCACATGCATGTATGTATTTTATATATTACATATATGCAGTGTTTTGCTGGGAAATACAGCACCTGTATTTTTTCATCCGAGCTCCATCCGGGACACGGAGAACCAAAACCGTGACATAAATCTCGATATTTATAACTCGTGAGGAAATCGATGATAAATTTGGGAACTTTTTGTTTGTGAACGTGTCGATGTAATAAAAAGAGAAAAAGAAAAAAAAATACATCACACATTGGCTTGAAGATATGAAGTTGATCTTCTAGTGTTGAAAAACTCGCATTTTTCATCGGAAATACTTCGCGGATCTGAGTGGCATATTGAAATAATACTGGCTGGCGTTGAGTGGTATATCAGATATATTCCATTCAGCTAGCATGATACTGAACGAGTCGAAGACGAGTAGCTGAATGGAATATATCTGATAGACTACAAAAAAAAAAAGCCAGCCATTATTATTATTATTATTACATATACATTCCTTTTGGGTGTTCAACGCGTCTTTCTCTTTCAAAATTCTCTCAAAATCTTCCGTATTTAACCAAATAAACCTGGCAGCCATGCTTGTTTACAAATTGTCCCAGTCGTTCGCTAGCGCAGAAGTTTTACATCCCATCATGTTGTCTTGACAGCCGTGCAAAACCATATTCATTAAACGCTCATTCTTCATTGGGCAAGTGTGACGCAATACACGTAGGATAAGCGATACGCTAACAATATTGCAGGCTATCAAACCAATGAACGAAACCCACTAGAAGGGAATAGAACACGTTTTTATTCCATCGCAAAAAAAAAAAAGTGTCCAATATGGATAATAATTCCCGATATTTCACTCCCAGTGTTTTCCCGCTGACTAGACGTGCGTTGTCAAAATGGCGACCCGGCTCAAAATTGAAATTCTTTTGATTAACTTGCTTTTTTTTTTGTGGATGTGTCCATATAATATAAAGAAAATCGCACGGTGGTGCAAAGATATGAAGTTTATCTTCTCGTGCTGTACAAAAGTCTTAGGCATGTGTAAAGAAAAAAATTATATATATATATTAAGCCATAATAAATGGAACATCAATATTTGGTGTGAGTCGGCCCTTTGCTTTAAAAAATAAAAATAGCAGTCTCGGGTCCAGTGAGTGCAGTTTTATGCGGAACTGAGCTGTAGGTTTTACTGAGCATCTTACAGAACCTGCCGCAGTTCTTCTGGACACTTTGACCGTCACACTCACGTCTTCATTTTGCACCAAAACCCAGCAGCCTTCATTATGTTTTCTTTTTTAATCTGAAAAGTGCTCTCTTATAATGTAATATGCTGCTCAGATACAAACTTTTGTTTTTCTGGATTATTTAATTTTGTGCTGGAAAATGAGCGGAAGTTTGGAACTCGAAAATGTTTTTGTACTGACTCGATAATGTAGAAATCATAAAAGAGAAATCTGTAACAAAGTTTGTATGAAAAAAATATATAAATAAATAGAGGGCCCTATAGGGATTTTTGCACAATAGTGTATACAACCCCGATTCCAAAAAAGTTGGGACAAAGTACAAATTGTAAATAAAAACGGAATGCAATAATTTACAAATCTCAAAAACTGATATTGTATTCACAATAGAACATAGACAACATATCAAATGTCGAAAGTGAGACGTTTTGAAATTTCATGCCAAATATTGGCTCATTTGAAATTTCATGACAGCAACACATCTCAAAAAAGTTGGGACAGGGGCAATAAGAGGCTGGAAAAGTTAAAGGTACAAAAAAGGAACAGCTGGAGGACCAAATTGCAACTCATTAGGTCGATTGGCAATAGGTCATTAACATGACTGGGTATAAAAAGAGCATCTTGGAGTGGCAGCGGCTCTCAGAAGTAAAGATGGGAAGAGGATCACCAATCCCCCTAATTCTGCGCCGACAAATAGTGGAGCAATATCAGAAAGGAGTTCGACAGTCTAAAATTGCAAAGAGTTTGAACATGTCATCATCTACAGTGCATAATATCATCAAAAGATTCAGAGAATCTGGAAGAATCTCTGTGCGTAAGGGTCAAGGCCGGAAAACCATACTGGGTGCCCGTGATCTTCGAGCCCTTAGACGGCACTGCATCACATACAGGCATGCTTCTGTATTGGAAATCACAAAATGGGCTCAGGAATATTTCCAGAGAACATTATCTGTGAACACAATTCACCGTGCCATCCGCCGTTGCCAGCTAAAACTCTATAGTTCAAAGAAGAAGCCGTATCTAAACATGATCCAGAAGCGCAGACGTCTTCTCTGGGCCAAGGCTCATTTAAAATGGACTGTGGCAAAGTGGAAAACTGTTCTGTGGTCAGACGAATCAAAATGTGAAGTTCTTTATGGAAATCAGGGACGCCGTGTCATTCGGACCAAAGAGGAGAAGGACGACCCGAGTTGTTATCAGCGCTCAGTTCAGAAGCCTGCATCTCTGATGGTATGGGGTTGCATTAGTGCGTGTGGCATGGGCAGCTTACACATCTGGAAAGACACCATCAATGCTGAAAGGTATATCCAGGTTCTAGAGCAACATATGCTCCCATCCAGACGACGTCTCTTTCAGGGAAGACCTTGCATTTTCCAACATGACAATGCCAAACCACATACTGCATCAATTACAGCATCATGGCTGCGTAGAAGAAGGGTCCGGGTACTGAACTGGCCAGCCTGCAGTCCAGATCTTTCACCCACAGAAAACATTTGGCGCATCATAAAACAGAAGAGACGACAAAAAAGACCTAAGACAGTTGAGCAACTAGAATCCTATATTAGACAAGAATGGGTTAACATTCCTATCCCTAAACTTGAGCAACTTGTCTCCTCAGTCCCCAGACGTTTACAGACTGTTGTAAAGAGAAAAGGGGATGTCTCACAGTGGGAAACATGGCCTTGTCCCAACTTTTTTGAGATGTGTTGTTGTCATGAAATTTAAAATCACCTAATTTTTCTCTTTAAATGATACATTTTCTCAGTTTAAACATTTGATGTGTCATCTATGTTCTATTCTGAATAAAATATGGAATTTTGAAACTTCCACATCATTGCATTCGGTTTTTATTTACAATTTGTACTTTGTCCCAACTTTTTTGGAATTGGGGTTGTACACAATAACATCACATCATATGTCAGAGCAGTTTTTATTTATTTAGCGACAGAATATTTTCTTGCCGGTGATGCATGGAAAAACTGAAGAAGTGAGCAAAATATTTCTAGCATCCAGAAAGAAAAAGGAGTTGAGAACAGAAACCCTTGAGCGTTATGGCTCGACAAGAAACATCTTTGTGGTGGTGTTGTTTACAGACGTGAGACGAGCAACATCTTTCATGTCACACGTCTTTCCACTGAGTGAATTTGATTTATTTTTCTAGTTGAAAAAGCGGAAAGGCAGAGTTATTCTGTATCTCCTGATAGCAAGGAGTCAGAAAAAAAAAACCCTTCTGATATACTCTATGTTCACTACACAGGGTACAGCATCACTATCATAACGTAACTCGTAGACCATCTAGTGCACTACATGATGAAGAGAACACTGTTTCAGGTAGGTTCAGCCACGGTTTAAAAAAATAAATAATTCATGTGTAAAAAGAAAGTACGCCATGAATAATATGTATTTTAACGGGGCGCATTTCGAGAAAAGGTTTTGGAACCATGTTTTGACTCGTGTTACACGAAAGAAAGAACATAAGTTAAAAAGAAAGAAAGAAATTGAGGACAAAAAGCATTTTGTTTGTTTGTTGTCCCTTTAAAAGGACTAAATATGATTCAGGAGGACTGATACGTGCCCATTTTTTGAATATACAGATAAACACTAGTCTCACACACACACACGATTACAAAAGGTAGAGGACTCACTCTCGGCAAAGTGCTGCTTCTCAGTGTAGTAATGCTGATCTGCAGGGAAGACTGAACACAGAGAGAGAGAGAACCATCAAAACTCAACATGGCTCTGGTTCTTCAGCTATATGAGGTGTGTGTGTGTGTGTGTGTGTGTGTGTGTGAGAACATGAGTGTGTGAGTCAATCAGACGAAATGAGCTGGAGATTTTTGTGTTTAAACTCAAAGAACTCGACGCAGTGCTGAGGAGGTGATTCAGGAGTCTTAGAAATGGAAACACGAACATGTGGGACAACATCAAGCCTCTGCTTCATACTCCTGCACCTATGACCTTTCTCAGCTGGAGAGCTGGACTAAACACACACCGCCTCGATCCCTTCATCATGGTAGAGCTGCTGCACCCTCTAGTGGACACAAATCGAGGAAACAGGACTCAAACCCACACACTTGTCTTTAGTGTACAGATAAATAAATGTGCAGAGTCTCCGATGCAGCGCCCTTTCTCAGGGACGCAGTGACCGACACGCCACTCTTGTACACACTTTACTCACAAACTAAGGACAGACAACTACAGGAACCACGATGACTCCAGCTACCAGAAGAGAGATGCACACGCGTGTGCGCGTGTGTGTGTGAGAGATGTGATGTGATGTGATGCATGTGTCAACTTCTCAGGCTCCATCCTGCCATCACAGAACATAACCGGAAATACGACAGACACAAGCGTCAGAGAGAGAGAGACTGACTGAGTGAGTCAGCAACCGAGTGAGACAGAGTGTGTGTGTGTGTGTGTGTGTGTGTGTGTGTGTGTGTGTGTGTGAGTGAGTGAGAGTGAAGGAATGAGAGAGTGAGTTTTACACACTTACCTCGCTCTCCTTTCTCATAAAACTGGAATGTGCCAATATCTGTATCTGTAAAAAGGGGGGGGGGGGGGGGGGGGACATACAGAGGCACATAAGACAAAGAGAGACAGACAGAGAGAGAGAGAGAGAGATCGATCGACAGAGAGAGAGACATAGACGAGAGACATAGAGGGAGATGACAGAGTCAGACAGACAAGAGACATACAGAGAGAGAGACAGAGAAAGAAACATACAGAGAGACAAAGACAGAGAGAGAGAGACAGAAAAGAGAGACAGAGACACAGAGAGAGAGATAGATGAGAGACATAGGGAGATGACAGAGTGAGACAGACGAGAGACATACAGAGAGAGAGAGAGAGAGAGACACAGAGAAAGAAACATACAGAGAGACAAAGACAGAGAGAGAGACAGAAAGCAATGAGAGAGAGACATGAGAGACATAGAGGGAGATGACAGAGTCAGACAGACGAGAGACAGACAGACGAGAGAGACACAGAGAAAGAAACATACAGAGAGACAAAGACAGAGAGAGAGGGAGACAGAAAAGACAGAGAGAGAGACAGATGAGAGACATGGGGAGATGACAGTCAGACAGACGAGAGACATACAGAGAGAGAGAGAAAGAAACATACAGAGACACAAAGACAGACAGCAATGAGAGAGATAGATGAGAGACATGGAGGGAGATGACAGTCAGAGAGACAGACAGAAGAGAGACATACAGAGAGAGAGACAGAGATGGAGAGACAGAGAGAAAGAAACATACAGAAAGACAGACAGAGAGAGACAAAGAGAGAGAGAGACAAAGAAAGAGACAAATACAGAGAGACCAAGAAAGAAAGACAGAGAGAGAGAGAGAGAGAGAGACAGAGAGAAAGAAACAGAGAGAGATACACACACAAAGAGACACAAAGACAGAGAGAGACAAAGACAGACAGACAGAGATGAGAGAAAGATAGAGAGACAAAGACAAACAGAAAGAGAGACAGTGATCTGTTAAATACATCTATATATGCACACAAGTAACTTTGAAAAAGGCAGCAAACAATTCTCTCTCCGTGTGTGTGTGTGTGTGTGTGTGTGTGTGTGTGTGTGTGTTAATTACCTTGCACATTCAGACTGCTCCTTGAGGACCACAGGGTTAGCTCAGTTAAGCAGAACGCCATCAGGTGACACAGCAGCCTTCTGAAGAGGGAGAGATGTTCAAAAGGAGAAGGAAAGTGAAGGGGGGGAGGGGGGTACACACTTCTTTCCCAGTAACTACCCAGTAAACGTGCATCACTCAGAGCGTTTCCTTGCCCATCTGAAAGCTGCAGATGCTCTTGCCTGCTCTGACCCCGGGATGGGGGTCATGGGGTTTGTGGGGTTCCTCTGTGCAGATAGTGCGAGCGCTCTCCTCATCCCCCTCATACAAAACCTCTGTCCTGACCTTTTCATTTCCATCTGACACCTCACTTGATTCAATTTGCCCTGTATTCTCTCACTCCCACTACCTTTTAAATAACACAGACGGTGGTTGATTGCTCTGAAATAAACGGACGGATGGTGGAGGTAGACGGCAATTAAGAACGAAGGGCAGGAGGAAAAAGGTGGGTCCAGTGAATGGGAGATGATAACCCTAATCTGGACCTGATTAAATAAATGGAAGGAGAAAAAAAAAAAAGCGTTTGGAAGTCTCGGGCTGTGAGCACAAGACGCACTCTGGCATGCTAATGTAGAGGGAGACGAGTAGACAGACAGGGTGACATGAGGTGATGGACTGAGAAAGGTAAAGGGAAACTAAAAGAAGAAAGAGCGTGGAACAGATAAGACTTTGATAACGACTCGATTTTAAGTCCGCAGACTTTAATTACGTTACCGTTTATATCTTAGCAGGAGGCCGGAGTCGGTCTGCCCTCACTCTAAAACGTTTCATTAAATCTGAGATTTAGATTCAGATTCGTAAAAACGTGCCAACGTTTAAGTTCAGAACAGAATCCGGAGTCTTTCAAGGTCATTTTGAGTCACAGTACGGCAAAGAGTTTAATCTGAATAATATTTGGAAATACATCACTGCCTTCCAGAAGTTGTTGACGCCTTAGCGAGGCTCGTTAAGCCTTTGTTTTATGGCGCTAACACATATTGTTAACTACTGTTAACTTCTGGTGGGCAGTGCGTCATGTACGCACGCGAATGAGGGATGTAATTGCAGGAAGCATGTTTATTTACAAACAGGCAGGCAAACAGGTCAAAAACGTAAGATAAAGGCAGGGTCGCGAAACGGACAACGGTCACGCAAGGCACGGACAAAATGGGAAAGGTAATACACAGGTACAAAGGACTGGTAATGCTCGACGCTCAGTACAGCACATATACTTTGCCAAGTCTGTATTTAGAGAATCTTTACAAATGTGCGCTATGATTGCACTCTAATCCGGAACAGGTGCATGGTAATTAGTCCTAATGGTGGGCATACTGTATCAGACACTCGCTGGCTGTGCTGTGAAAACCATCCATCTAAGTTTCCAAATCTGTCATTGCTTAACTCTTGAATATTTTCTCTCGTGAATACGATCATTAAAAAGCTTATAATCTCTGCTTTCCAAAGAAATGTATCTGGTTAAGATTTGTTCAGTATTTTGGGAGGAACGGCAGGGTGAAGTCGGTACAATAGAGTAAAATCTCTGCTCACGGGACGTTGGGAAACTGCCGGTGCTTTTCTTTTTGAGTCATAGGAGAGCAGTCAGGCTCTCTCTCTCTCTCTCGATCGGTTTCTGACTGGATTACTCGTGAATATCAAATCAGATAACTTTTATAGGTAACTTGCTCTCACTGTTTCTGATGAAGGGTTCAGCAAAATTTTCCGTCTGATAGTTTTGATGTTATGATTCACGGGAGACTTTAAAGTGAGTTTTCATAGCTTTACCTACTTATTTTTTTCAAATCAAATTGATTCTGTGAATAAATAACTATTTTAGAATACAACTGCAGTTGTTTTGATGAAAAAGATTGCGATCTTAGTGGTCGGAATGAGATTTAACCCCCCCCCGAAGTCAGAAACGCGAGTGTCGCTTTTAGTTCATGCGAATTGTTTATTGGATGTTGATCAGAGTTTTTTTTCCGAGGTTCGCCTTGAAAGCTGTGAATATTATCAATTATACACTACCGTTCAAAAGTTTGGGGTCACCCAGACAATTTTGTGTTTTCCATGAAAAGTCACACTTTTATTTACCACCATAAGTTGTAAAATGAACAGAAAATATAGTCAAGACATTTTTCTGGCCATTTTGAGCATTTAATCGACCCCACAAACGTGATGCTCCAGAAACTCAATCTGCTCAAAGGAAGGTCAGTTTTATAGCTTCTCTAAAGAGCTCAACTGTTTTCAGCTGTGCTAACATGATTGTACAAGGGTTTTCTAATCATCCATTAGCCTTCTGAGGCAATGAGCAAACACATTGTACCATTAGAACACTGGAGTGAGAGTTGCTGGATATGGGCCTCTATACACCTATGGAGATATTGCACCAAAAACCAGACATTTGCAGCTAGAATAGTCATTTAGCACATTAGCAATGTATAGAGTGGATTTCTGATTAGTTTAAAGTGATCTTCATTGAAAATTCATTGATAATTTTTTTTTACTAATTTTTCAAACTTTGCATTCAGTATCCAACCATCTATGTTCCTGCCAATTTCCATGTAAATATCTTGAAAAACAGAAAAGTTATTAAGGAAAAAAAAAACAAAAAAACAATTTGATCTCATTGATTAATGAGGCCCATTTTGGACCATGTGACCCTCGTACAGAATATTACGGCCGTTTTCGAAAAAAATTAAGCCGTTTTTTTTTTTCCCCAATCTTTGACTTGTATTTTATATTTTAATTCGGTAAAAAGCATGTTGTTCTGCATTCAATCCTGAATTCAATGAAAGCAGTTTCAAGCAACTGGGACTGAATTTGAATTTCCACCTCATACGCCTACGATAAAACTTCGAAAGAAAGTCCGAACCATTTTAACACGAGGAGTCGTAACATGACTTTCTTGAATTTCCACCACAGCTTTTGTTTCTTTTTTTTTTTAAATACCATGAAACTAATATTTTTGCACTAGTTTATCCAATCAAATTGCTCAATTTTAAATCATAACAAAAAAGACAGACTGTTGAGGGAATTACTTTTTTTTAAAGCTGCTGTTTCACGGTTGTTTCACTATACTGCAGCTCATGCAACCACAAATGGAAAAAAAAAAAAATTACAATGGATCATTTAAAAAAAACAAAAAACAAAATTATAATCACTGCCAAATTGTTGCGGTAAAAGTGGAATAAAACACTTATTATTAAACGCAGATTGATGGTGTAAAGTTACACATTAATGTTTACGTTAAATGTGAGCAAGCGATTTTTAATCACGCCACGGTTTTAAACATTAAAGCTAGACGGCCTTTCGATTTCATAAAATCGGTGAAATTTAGTTCGCTCTGAAATTTGGTCGTTGTGATGGATGTTTATTTCTGGAATATCTCGCAAAATACCAGGCCGCTCTGTGGCTGCGAAGTTCTTTAATTTGAGGGCAAATAATGTGCATGAAATCGCTCGCTTCTTCGCGCAGTCAAGCAGACAGAGGAAGTCCGTGTGTGTGTGCGCATGCGCAGGTTTACCTTTGAGCGTGCACTGACAGTTCCATCATTCTGCCGCTAAGCGAACAGCTGATCACACCGAGGTGCTCGCTGAGCGCCGATATTGATTAGTTTGGTCCTGCGTTTCCTGTCCTTCGTATAGAACATAACGTCTTTTCTTCTCGCTTTCTTTCCGTTACTGTAGTCGCTCTTTCACACACTCACGTCTTCCATTTTCCTCTCCTGTTTCAAATTTGTATCCCACAATGCCTTGCGCAAACAGGGAAAGCCCACCACCATACGATGCATGACGTCGTATCTTGAATTACATCATGGTGAAGCAGGAAAAAATAGCAGAGAATTTAGGGCCATGTGGCCCTAAATTCATTAATTGTTCCATTTTTTAAAAAAATAATAAAATTGGAAGTCTGCGATTCAAATTCGGTAGCTTTCGTTCCACTAAACAAAAATAACTGGACGTCGGGGAAAATTCTTTTCATGACCTACACTTGAAAAATCTAGAAGGCGGTCTAGCTTTAAACTGTTCAAAGAACATACTTTTGGTCCTCGTGTTTTGCGGAGTAACGTGTTCATCATCTCGAGATAAGACACGGGTTTGGGTTGAATGAATTTCCCAGAGATGCTGTGTATGTATGTACACACACACACACACACACACACGATGCGTAAGGTCTGAAGGGTGTAAAGTTGTGGAAGAAACACGTGTGTGTTTGGATCCGTGACATTTCAGATCTCTGAACCCTTCTCTGGTTCCTTAGAAGGATGAGAGATGGGGGTCATGTGTTTTTGCAAAAGCCTGCAGCGTCACACTTCAAAAAGCAGGAATGTGTTCGAACTACTTTATTTATTTATTTTTTGTTGATGAACTGGCTTGAAAATGAGATGCGAGATGTGATGGTGAGCCAAAAGAAAACACACCCCTGTCCATTGAGAGTGATGTTCATCCAGACATCATGGTGTTCATTTACACACACACACTTACTTGACGTCCGTCTTTTTGACGCGCTCTGGAAGAAAACAGGCCTCTCAGGAACAGATGACATGCTGCTTCACAGAAACGCTCGTGTTTTTCACCTCAAGCACACACTAATTACACCTTTCTCTCTTCAAGCTCAGACAGCCTGTCTCAACGAGATGACCTTGGCACGGACAGAGAGAAAACCTGGACGTCTACACACACACACACACCTATCATGGTGGTTATGTGTTGTGGGTTTAAAAAAAAAAAAAAAAAAAAGCCTTTTTATTTATAAAATCTCCTTATACACTCACCAGCCACTTTATTAGGCGCATCCATACGCTTGCTGTTTTATGCAGTTATCTAATAACCTCTCGGTGCTCTGGTTCCCTCAAACAGTCCTGAGACGTGTGGATTCGGTCACCTGGCTACTCGAAACAGCCCGTAGGATGTGAATGCGAGTGTGACTTTCTGTCAAATGATGGTCGCCATGTAGGTTGTGGTGAATGAAGAGTAAAACATCATGAATACACCTTTTACAACTGTCTAACCTGAGCTTTGTCAAGCAAAGAACAAAACCTTCACGAATGCCTTATATGGATATGTGGCAGAGAGGGTGTGGTCGAGCGGCGGCTGTGAACGGTGAGGATTGGACAGGTTGGACCAGCAGGTAACGTGTGATGACGTGCGCCTGTGTCTAATTACTGCCTGTCTATTAACCAGAGGTGGACAAAGTACCCAACTTCATTACTTAAGTCAAAGTACAGATCCCACTGGCCAAATGTTACTCCGATACAAGTGAAAGTTGTCCAGTTAAATTTTTACTTAAGTTAAAGTACTTGCTTTTAAAAATACTTAAGTGTTAAAAGTACATTTTCTGTCAACGCGTTGTTGTATTATTGCCACAACGCTTACAAAACCTTATGCAACCTTCTGGCTTTACAAAATGAACACATGCTGTGCATCATGGTGGTTTAACATTAAGCTAGCTAGTAGAGCCCTGCACTCCCGCGGGAGTCCCGCGGGACCAGATGCAAAGCAATGCGGCGCGGGACAAATTTTGAAAGCTCACTGCGGGCGCGGGCGGGAGGGGGAGTGCACAATGCGGGCGCGGGCGGGAGAGGTGATAAGCTGCAGTCCCGCTAACTAAAAACGTGTTTAAAATAAAATGTATAAATTATTAATTTATGTCTATCATATATAATTTGTGCTGGATATTTTATTTGGCATTAATAAAAACATTTTAAGATGCCTAAATTTGCGGACGTGGTCTAATCTCGCGTACGTTTCCGATTCCTTTCCGCTCTTCCGTGTTTGAGATCTCCGATCATGGCAGAAGAGCAGAGCTCCTCTAGTGAAGCTCACAGTGCTTCAGAAGTAAGTGCTGCTTTAAAAAGAGGTACATTTACCGTTAAAAAGTCGAGTATTAGTCCTAAGTATTAAAAAGTATTAACTAGTATTAAAAAGGACTGTGTATCGCGCAGATTGTTCAATTTAAAGCGAGAAATAGACAGTGTATAATCTGAGGAGCTGGTTGTGGTTGCGCAGCACTTCATATGAGAGGAGAATGAAATCGCGGTTGGAATCATAACGCCACAAACTCGGAAGTGGGAGTGCGAGTGCGCAAAGCGAGAGCTGTCAATCAAAGCGAGAGCTGTCAATCATGAGCGCATGCAGCGCTCAACTTGGAATGTGTCAGCAGAATGTCAGAGTCGAAACAATAAACTTACAATAAATGAAGGATCGGTCAGTGGAGAGCTCAGCTAAGCTCAGCATGTTTAATTCCCCAAGCCAATGACAAGAACTTTCGTGAGAAATAACGCGAACGTCTGCATCATGCAGGATTTGCGGGCGGGAGCGGGACTGAAAATCATAATTCTTGGCGGGAGCGGGACTGCACAATGCGGGAGCGGGCGGGCGCGGGACTGAAAATTCTGTCCCGCGCAGACCTCTACTAGCTAGTCAGTGAAGCTCCACCTGACATGCTAGCAAACCCTTTTCAAACTCGAAATCATATTGGGTAGCTAACGCTATTAGAAAAGAAAGATTTCTACATTCTGTTTATTTGGCAAGATTATGCTAAAACATATTTCTGAAAGGACTTCAGATAACTTAACGTTATTCATGTTAGCATGACTCCGTTTTTACATGCTAACTAACAGTGTCCAAGTGAACTAGCGATGTGTTAACATTAGCCGTGGACAAGGCTACGGCAACTTGGTGGACAAATCCATAGAAAGTCATTTGACTAACCAGACTGCATAGCTATTGCAACGTTATCGCTAGCTCTAAAAGCACAGACAACTTTGCTGCAAGCTTTCTCTTTTAATGAAACGTTTACACACCTCAATATGCTTCTGCAGGTTGGACGGCGGGTTTTTGTAGGCCGTGATGTGGTTCGTTTTAGGCAAACAAAGCAAACATTTAAAACGAAATGAATCTTTATTCCTTTCAGAAAACTGAAACATGGGTTCTAGGTAAAGCCATGGGTGCTTCCATTCTGCCATCAACTGATTGAGTTCAAATAATGCTACTGAGAAATAAGCGAACTTGATTTTATAGTCTATGGATGTGACGTGACCCTAGTGATTACTGATAGGCTCTCAGTGTCACCCGCAAAAAAAAAAAAATCACGTTTTAGAAAAGAAAAGAAAAAACCTCCACTTTCAAAGCTGCTTCACAGTAACGAGGACCTTGATAGAAATGTAGTGGAGTGAAAAGTACGATATTTGTCTTTCAAATGTAGTGAAGTCATAAGTTTCCAGAAAAAATAATACTCAAGTAAAGTACAGATACTCAAAAAGTGTACTTAAGTACAGTACTCAGGTAAATGTACTTCATTACTATCCACCTCGGCTATTAACCGGCGTCTCGAGAGAGAGAGAGACAGAGAGAGAGAGAGAGACAGAGAGAGAGAGAGAGAGAGAGAGAGAGAGAGAGAGACACACACACACACGTGTTCCCCAACACATGTGGTGTCTGTGTATGGGTGAATCATTGCACTGAAAAGTGGGGGGATCAAATATATCTGATATCCCATGAAAAAAAAAACCCAACAGCCTTTATTATAATAATAATAATAATAATAATAATAATAATACACTCTTCATGTCAGCATTCTTAGAGGATGGACAGATGGGGGGGGGGAATGGATGGCTAGACAGAACCTGCAGAAAAGTTTTGCCCTCTTTCTAAAATAAATAAATAAATAAATAAATATTCCCAAACCCTCCTTATTTTTCCCCTCTTCCACCTTCGATGGTGCTTTATTTTTCCTTCCATAGTTTTTCATTTGCTCATCTCCCCTTCATCCTTCCTGTCTATCCTCTTATTTATCATCTCCAATTTTCTCTTTAACTCCATCTTCAGGTTCTCCTTTTTGTTACCTCGCCTGGGACGGAGTCCACCAGGGGGCGAGGCATTGTTTTCGGTGGGGTTTGTTTGGTTTTTTTGTGAATGATGTTACGGGAAAACGGCTGGACCGAGCTTCCTGAAGCTTTCAGGACTGATGGGCATTGATCTCAAATAGAACCTCCAACACTTCGGGGATCATCTGGCCAAGGGTTTTGTGGCTACTGCTTCATATCGAGGCGGTAACCACCATGTCATCGTGCTGTCAGAATGGAACAGTCGTGCAGTGCGCTGCGTTCCGACCGGCTGAGAGCAGCAGAGAATCAGAATCATGTTTATTGGCCAAGTATGTTCACACACGAGGTCAAAATCAAGGTCAAGGTCACCAAAAAGGTCAAAATCGTTTTTTCATCATCTCTTCCTTCATATTCATCGTAAGCCCTACCGGGCGAGGTCTGTTTGGCCTGGAAACACTTGTTTAATTTCTCCTCATCTGCTCACACTTTGTATTTGCTCTCTCCACCTGTCTCACTCACTCACTCACTCTCCACCTGTCTCACTCACTCACTCTCCACCTCTCTCACTCACTCACTCTCCACCTCTCTCACTCACTCTCTCCACGTCTCACTCACTCACTCACTACCTCTCTCTCCACCTGTCTCACTCACTCACTTTCCACCTGTCTCACTCACTCACCACATGTCTCACTCTCTCCACCTGTCTCACCTCTCTCTCTTCACCTGTCTCACTCTCTCTCTCCACCTGTCTCACTCTCTCTCTCTTCACCTGTCTCACCTCTCGCTCTCTTCACCTGTCTCACCTCTCGCTCTCCCCACCCCTTTCTTTTGGTCTCATTTTGAATTACCTTCTTTCTTTCTCTCATTCATGTCTATTTTCTGTCTGTCTCTCACCATTTCTGTTGCTCACTTTTTATCCCTTCTTCTCTCTTTTCTATTTCTCATGTCCATTTTCTGTCTTTCTTTATCGCTTTTTCTTTCCTATGCTCACTTTTTATCCCTTTTCTTTCTCTCTCATATCCATGTCCATTTTTTTCTTTCAGTCTCTCTCACTTTCTTTCCTACGCTCATGTTTTATCCCTTCTTTCTCAATCGTGTCCAATGTCTGTCTCTTTCAGTCTCTCTCACCATTTCTGATGCTCACTTTTTTTATCCCTTCTTTCTTTTCCTTCTCTCATTCGTGTCCATTTGTCTTCCTTTCAGTCTTTGTCTCTCTATTTCTGATGCTAATGTTTTAATCCCTTTTCTTTCTCTCTCATTTGTGTCCATTTTCTTTTGTCCTTCTTTCAGTCTCTCTCTCTCTCTCTCTCTCTCACTATTTCCAAGTCTCACTTCTTATCTCATTCATGTCCATTTTCTTTATTTCCTATGCTCACTTTTTATCCCTCCTTTCTTTTTCTTTCTAGGCAGACACTAGCTTATCCACAACTCTGTGCTGTTAGCGCTGCAGCCCCATTACCTTTCAGTCGGTGTAGCAGTAGCGTTAGCGAAGGCCAACACTAGCTTAGCCGCAACTCTGTGCTGTTAACATAGCAGCGCAGTTACCTTCCAGCCGGTGTAGCGTTATCGAAGGCCAATGCTAGCGCAGTCAAGCCGAATGTGTTTATTATTATTTTCCGTGTGTAATTTACTTCGCTACTTTTAAAATCAACATCGACAGCTACACACAACGGAGCGACTTGGCAGCCAAAATTCTCTCAAAATCTTCCGCTTTTAATGAAGCAAACCTCGCCGACATGTTTGTTTCCAAACTGTCACAGTCACTCGCTAGAACGGAAGTTTTACATTTCCGATGTGTCTCTCTTCCAGTTTTTTGTTGTCCGTTGGCATGTTTTTCTCTTGTAAATATGCGTGAAGAATACATAATGAAATTTCGGTAGCCTTTCGGGTGTTCAGCGCGTCTTTAGTTTATTTATTTCGTGCTTAATCCTAGCACTGGATTAGCCGTGTCTTCTCGCTCTCCTGGTGGACATTGTGTGCGCACGCAGCAGAAAAGTTTTGTCATTGGATCTTCACGTGCGACGTCGTGTTGTCTTGACAACGTGCAATACTGCACGCTCATTCTCCATTGGGGAGAGCGGCGTAATACATGGAGGATAAGTGATACGATAGCAATATCGCATGCCATCAATAAACCCGCTAGAAGGGAATAGAACACGTTTTTATTCCATGGAAAAGCATCCTGTAATTTTATTATTAATAATTCCTGATACTTCACTCCGATGACGTCACTCCCAGTGTTTTCCCGCTAACTAGATGTGTGTTGTCAAAATTAAAATTCTTTTGATTAATTTGCCTATGTTTTTTTGTGGATGCGTCCATATAATATAAAGCACATTACACGGTGGTGCGAAGACGAGAGCTTTGCGTGCTCATTCACCACTCGAAGATAAACGTCATATCTTCACGCAATATCCTCTATATATTACTTACGATAGTGTTTCTGTTTGTCGGTCGAGACACTTTTTACTTTTTTTTTCGCTTTCTTTGCTCTCCATCCATTTCTTTTCACCTCTCTTCCTTTATCCATCCATCCTGCTGTCTGACTAGCATGGTGGCTTTCTTTCGACTCGCCCCTCCCTGGTTTTTTTGTCTGAAGGGTGTACAAACTTTTGGATTTGACAAATATCTGTACATTTTTGGTCGATTGTTTATTCATTTATTCACTGATTAGCATGAGTCACCTCGCTGAAGGCTAGCAGACGCATCGACACCGCAAGGCTAATGATAAATCTCTCACTTTGAAACAGAGAGACACCAAAACGTCCCCCCCCACCCCCAAGTCGTTTCAGGAGAAATTGGGTTTTTCTTCACATTTAAAAGAGAAGACGGGAGGAAACGCTGACTCATCCGTAAAGCTTCTGGAGGGGAAAAAAAAAGAAACAGATGAAAGGATCCTCTTATGTCAGTAAACTTGTTAAGAGCAGGTGCTGCTGCTGCTAGCGCTTTTGGCTCGAGGTTTTTATTCGGCCATTTTCCCATCGTGAACGAGGTGTTTTTTTTTTTAACACAGGAAAGAGTAGAGGAGATGGAAGAGAGGAAAATTTTGTCTCAGGTTTTTCTCTCATTTTATTTAGACATGCAGGCGGCCGGGCCATGGCTACAGATAAGACTTAGCATGCTCAGCAACGCTAGTGTGTTAGCGCTCTGTGCGCTAACTGGCCTGTCACGCTAACTGGCCTGAAAGGTGAAGAGAGCTGCTGTTCTGCTGGCGGATGCAATTTAAGTGTCGCTTCTTTTCTACAGACATCAGCGGTTTGTTCCTAATGGACAGATGGACTGGAGGATGGACAGATGAGGGGAAAAAAAATGGATGGATAGACAGAACCTGCAGAAAAGTTTTGCCCCCTTTCTTAAAAAAAAAAAAAATTCCCCAAACCTTCCTTCTTATTTTTCTCCTTCGATGTACCTGTATTTTTCCTTCCATACTTTTTCATTCGCTCACCTCCATTCATCCTTTCCGTCTATCCTCTTATTTCTCATCTCCAATTTTCTTTCGCTCCATCTTCAGCTTTGCTCTTATTTCATTTTTCATTTCTTCTCATCTGCTCGCTCTTTGTATTTTTCTCTCCACCTGTCTCACTGTCTCCCCCTTTCTTTCACTCATTCATGTCCATTTTCTGTCTCTTTCCATGTGTCCATTTTTCTTGTCTTTTTCAGTCTCTCTCCCTCTCTCACTTTATCCCTTCTTTTTTGTCTTTCAGTCTCTCACTTTCTTTCCTATACACGTTTTGTCCCTCCTTTCTATCATTCACGTCCATTTTTCTTTGTATTTCTTTGACTCTCATTTTATTTGATGCTCACTTTTTATCCCTTCTTTTCCTTTATGTCCATTTTCTTTCTACCTTTCTCCGTCTCTCTTTCTTTCCTGTGCTTCCTTTTTATCCCTTTTCTTTTTCTTTCATATCCATTTTTCTTGTCTTTCTTTCAGTCTCTCTCCTACCATTTCCTATGCTCACTTTATCCCTTCTTTCTTTCTCTTTCATGTCCATTTTTTCTTTCTTTCAGTCTCACTTTATGCTCATGTTTTATCCCTTCTTCTTTCTCTCATTCATGTCCATGTTTCTTTTTTCTTTCAGTCTCTCTCCCTCTCTTACTTTATCCCTTCTTTCTATCTTATGCACATTTTGTCCCTTTTTTCTCATTCATGTCCATTTTCTTTCAGTCTCTCACTTCATTTCTGATGCTCACTTTTTATCCTGTCTTTCTTCTCTCATTCATGTCCTTTTTTGTATTTCTTTGTCTCTTTATTTCTGATGCTCACTTTTTATCCCTTCTTTTCTTTCTCTCGTCCATTTTCTTTGTCTCTCTCTTTCCTTCCTCTGCTTACTTTTTATCCCTTTTCTTTCATGTCCATTTTTATTTCGTCTTTCTTTCAGTCTCTCACCATTTCCTATGCTGACTTTATCCCTTCTTTCTCTCATTCACATCCATTTTTTCTGTCATTCTTTCAGTCTCTCACTTTCCTATGCACATTTTATCCCTTCTTCTTTCTCTCATTCATGTCCATGTCTCTTTTGTCTTTCAGTCTCTCTCCCTCTCTCACTTTATCCTTTTCTTTCTCTGTCCATTTTTTCTGTCTTTCTTTCCTATACTCATGCTTTCTCCCTTCTATCTTTCTCAGTCATGTCCATTTTCTTTCTGTCTCTCTCCATTTCTGATGCTCACTTTTTATCCTGTCTTTTTCTTTCTTGCTCATTCGTATCCATTTGTCTTTATCTTCCTTTCAGTCTCTGTCTGTTTCTGGTGCTTACTTTTTAATCCCTTCTTTCTCTCTCAAGTGTCCATTTTCTTGTCTTTCAGTCTCTCTCTCTCATTCACACACTATTTCCAAATCTCACTTTTTATCCCATCTTTTTTCCTGACATGTGTCCATTTTTCCTTTGTCTTTCAGTCTATTTCCAATGCTCACTTTTTATCCCTTTTTCCTCTCATTCACGTCCATTTTTCCTTTGTCTTTCTTTCAGTTGCTCGTTCTCTTTCCTATGCTCACTTTTTCTCTCTTCTTTCTGATTTGTCCATTTTTGTTTCTCACTTTCTTTCCTATGCTCACTTTTTATCCCTTCTTTCCCTCATTCATGTCCATTTTTTGTCTTAGTTTCTTGCTTGCTTTCTTTCAATGCTCACTTTTTCTCCTTTCTTTCTCATTTGTGTCTATTTTTCTGTCTTTCCTGTCTCACTTCCTTTCCTATGCTCACTTTTGATCCCTTCTTTCTTTTCTCATTCATGTCCATTTTTCCTTTGTCTTTCTTTGTCTCTCTCTTGCTTGCTTTCTTATGCTCACTTTATATTACACCTTTCTTTCTTTCATATGCACTCTCAGTTAAGAAGGACATCATCATGGACACAAACATGAACCAGCTGTGAACGAAAAGTTTCTCTCTTGCTCTCTCTCTCTCCCCCCCCTCACTTTTTAAAGTATTAACCTGTATCTCAGAGTTTACTCTCTGTTACACACACAGTGTATTTTCCCGTTATCCCTGATTCTGGTGCAGGAGAATCATACGCTCTCGTCAGTCTGAACTTCACTCATGTTCACGTCCGTTAGTGTCAAACTGATTTGCTCAGTTCACCAAAAGTGGTTCAATAAACGGCGCTCATTTAGTGCGTTGATGTGCAACACTACTGGGACTGATTCACTTTCATCAACTCCATTTTCCCATGAGCTATAAACAACTGCTCACTGCAAATGTAAGACATAATAGGAATAATTCCACAGACAAAACGGTGGCACAGAAAAACATCAAATGAACATCGGGGGGGAAAGAAAAGTGCGGTGCACCAGAAAAGCACCGAGCCCATCGTGGAGAGACGGGGAATTTGATTCTTCATGATTCCAGCCGTCTCCGTGCTCTCTGGATGAGCGGGAGAGCATACGATCTCACTGTCAAACACAGAGACACGAGCCAAGTGTGGGTGTCTGAGAGCTCATGTATGTGGAAGAGGGCAGATAGCGCTTTTCTCCGAGGGCATTACGCTGACCTGCTGGGATGCAGCGGTTAGAGAAGATGATGCTGTCAGCTGGTTTCATGTGTCTCAGAGGAAGCACGTTAGTCTTCATCCTCCCCGGTTGGTGGCTGGTGTATAATGGGTGGGTGGGAAACTGGTAAACGAGTAAAACGGAGGGAAAAAGTGATGATCCTGAGAACTGGAACAGACTGGACAGGAATGACTCATTTAGGGAAAGAGAAAGAAAGAAAGCAGTTTCTGCTGAAAGTGTTGTAGTGCTGCTTCTCTCTGTCTGTCTTCCTTTGTTTCTCCACTTTTCTTTCTTTCCCTTTATCCATCCATCCATCTTCCACTTCCCTCCTCTAGTTCATGTACCACTTGATTAACTTGTGATTCTCATTTTGTTTACTTCTTTCTGTCTCTGGCCTTCTTTTTTTCCTCTTTGGGCGTCTCTGGCCGCCTTTTTTCCCCTCTTTGGGCGTCTCTGGCCACCTTTTTTCCCCCTCTTTGGGCGTCTCTGGCCACCTTTTTTCCCTCTTTGGGTGTCTCTGGCCTTCTTTTTTCCCCCTCTTTGGGCATCTCCCTCCTTCCTTTTCCCTCTTGGCATCTCTCACTTTCCTTTCCCCCCTCTGTGGGTGTCTCTGGCCGCCTTTTACCCCCTCCTTGGGCGTCTCTGGCCGCCTTTTTTCCCCCTCCTTGGGCGTCTCTGGCCGCCTTTTTTCCCCCTCCTTGGGCGTCTCTGGCCATCTTTTTCCCCCTCCTTGGGCGTCTCTGGAAGCCGTTTTTCCTCTTTGGGCATCTCTGGTCTCCTTTTTTCCCCCTCTTTGGGCGTCTCCCTCCTTCCTTTTCCCTCTTGGCATCTCTCACTTTCCTTTTCCCCCCTCCTTGGGCGTCTCTGGCCACCTTTTTTCCCCCCCTCCTTGGGCGTCTCCCTCCTTCCTTTTCCCTCTTGGCATCTCTCACTTTCCTTTTCCCCCCTCCTTGGGCGTCTCTGGCCGCCTTTTCCCCCCCTCCTTGGGTGTCTCTGGCCGCCTCCAACCCCCCTCCTTGGGAGTCTCTGGCCGCCTCCCACCCCCCTCCTTGGGAGTCTCTGGCCGCCTTTTTCCCCCCTCCTTGGGAGTCTCTGGCCGCCTTTTTTCCCCCCTCCTTGGGCGTCTCTGGCCGCCTTTTTTCCCCCCTCCTTGGGCGTCTCTGGCCGCCTTTTTTCCCCCCTCCTTGGGCGTCTCTGGCCATCTTTTCCCCCCTCCTTGGGCGTCTCTGGCCGCCGTTTTTCCTCTTTGGGCATCTCTGGTCTCCTTTTTTCCCCCTCTTTGGGCGTCTCCCTCCTTCCTTTTCCCTCTTGGCATCTCTCACTTTCCTTTTCCCCCCTCCTTGGGCGTCTCTGGCCACCTTTTTTCCCCCCCTCCTTGGGCGTCTCCCTCCTTCCTTTTCCCTCTTGGCATCTCTCACTTTCCTTTTCCCCCCTCCTTGGGCGTCTCTGGCCGCCTTTTCCCCCCCTCCTTGGGTGTCTCTGGCCGCCTCCAACCCCCCTCCTTGGGAGTCTCTGGCCGCCTCCCACCCCCCTCCTTGGGAGTCTCTGGCCGCCTTTTTCCCCCCTCCTTGGGAGTCTCTGGCCGCCTTTTTTCCCCCCTCCTTGGGCGTCTCTGGCCGCCTTTTTTCCCCCCTCCTTGGGCGTCTCTGGCCGCCTTTTTTCCCCCCCTCCTTGGGCGTCTCTGGCCGCCTTTTTCCCCCTCCTTGGGCGTCTCTGGCCGCCTTCCCCCCCCCCTCCTTGGGCGTCTCTGGCCTTCTTTTTTCCCCCTCTTTGGGCATCTCCCTCCTTCCTTTTCCCTCTTGGCATCTCTCACTTTCCTTTTCCCCCCTCCTTGGGCGTCTCTGGCCGCCTTTTTTCCCCCCTCCTTGGGCGTCTCTGGCCGCCTTTTTTCCCCCCTCCTTGGGCGTCTCTGGCCGCCTTTTTTCCCCTCTTTGTGCGTCTCTGGCCGCCTTTTTTTCATTTTGGGCGTCTCTGGCCGCCTTTTTTCATCTTTGGGCGTCTCTGGCCGCCTTTTTTCATCTTTGGGCGTCTCTGGCCGCCTTTTTTCATCTTTGGGCGTCTCTGGTCGCCTTTTTTCCCCCTCCTTGGGCGTCTCTGGTCGCCTTTTTTCCCCCTCCTTGGGCGTCTCTGGGCGCCTTTTTTCCCCCCTCCTTGGGCGTCTCTGGCCGCCTTTTTCCCCCCTCCTTGGGCGTCTCTGGCCGCCTTTACTTCCCCCTCCTTGGGCGTCTCTGGCCGCCTTTACTTCCCCCTCCTTGGGCGTCTCTGGCCGCCTTCCCCCCCCGGGCGTCTCTGGCCGCCTTTTTTCCCCCTCCTTGGGCGTCTCTGGCCACATTTTTCCCCCCTCCTTGGGCGTCTCTGGCCGCCTTTTTTCCCCCTCCTTGGGCGTCTCTGGCCACATTTTTCCCCCCTCCTTGGGCGTCTCTGGCCGCCTTTTTTCCCCCTCTTTGGGCGTCTCTGGCCGCTTGTTCCCCCCCTCCTTGGGCGTCTCTGGCCGCCTTTTTTCCCCCTCCTTGGGCGTCTCTGGCCTTCTTTTTTCCCCCTCTTTGGGCATCTCCCTCCTTCCTTTTCCCTCTTGGCATCTCTCACTTTCCTTTTCCCCCCACCTTGGGCGTCTCTGGCCGCCTTTTTTCCCCCTCCTTGGGCGTCTCTGGCCGCTTTTTTCCCCACCTCCTTGGGCGTCTCTGGCCGCCTTTTTTCCCCCCCTCCTTGGGCGTCTCTGGCCGCCTTTTTTCCCCCCCTCCTTGGGCGTCTCTGGCCGCCTTTTTTCCCCCCCTCCTTGGGCGTCTCTGGCCGCCTTCCCCCCCCCGGGCGTCTCTGGCCGCCTTTTTTCCCCCTCCTTGGGCGTCTCTGGCCGCATTTTTTCCTCCTTGGGCGTCTCTGGCCTCCTTTTCCCCCCCCCTCCTTGGGCGTCTCTGGCCTCCTTTCCCCCCCCCCCTCCTTGGGCGTCTCTGGCCGCCTTTTTCCCCCCCCTCCTTGGGCGTCTCTGGCCGCCTTTTTCCCCCCCCTCCTTGGGCGTCTCTGGCCGCCTTTTTCCCCCCCCTCCTTGGGCGTCTCTGGCCGCCTTTCCCCCCCCCCCCTTGGGCGTCTCTGGCCGCCTTTCTCCCCCCCCTCCTTGGGCGTCTCTGGCCGCCTTTCTCCCCCCCCCTCCTTGGGCGTCTCTGGCCGCCTTTTCCCCCCCCCTCCTTGGGCGTCTCTGGCCGCCTTCCCCCCCCCCCCCCCCTCCTTGGGCGTCTCTGGCCGCCTTTCCCCCCCCCCTCCTTGGGCGTCTCTGGCCGCCTTTCTCCCCCCCCTCCTTGGGCGTCTCTGGCCGCCTTTTTCCCCCCCCTCCTTGGGCGTCTCTGGCCGCCTTTCCCCCCCCCTCCTTGGGCGTCTCTGGCCGCCTTTCCCCCCCCCTCCTTGGGCGTCTCTGGCCGCCTTTTCCCCCCCCTCCTTGGGCGTCTCTGGCCGCCTTTTTCCCCCCCCCTCCTTGGGCGTCTCTGGCCGCCTTTTTTCCCCCCCTCCTTGGGCGTCTCTGGCCGCCTTTTTTCCCCCCCTCCTTGGGCGTCTCTGGCCGCCTTTTTTCCCCCCCTCCTTGGGCGTCTCTGGCCGCCTTTTTTCCCCCCCTCCTTGGGCGTCTCTGGCCGCCTTTTCCCCCCCCCTCCTTGGGCGTCTCTGGCCGCCTTCCCCCCCCCCCCCCTCCTTGGGCGTCTCTGGCCGCCTTTTCCCCCCCCCCTCCTTGGGCGTCTCTGGCCGCCTTTTCTCCCCCCCTCCTTGGGCGTCTCTGGCCGCCTTTTCCCCCCCCCTCCTTGGGCGTCTCTGGCCGCCTTCCCCCCCCCCCCTCCTTGGGCGTCTCTGGCCGCCTTTCCCCCCCCCCTCCTTGGGCGTCTCTGGCCGCCTTTTTCCCCCCCCTCCTTGGGCGTCTCTGGCCGCCTTCCCCCCCCCCCCTCCTTGGGCGTCTCTGGCCGCCTTTTCCCCCCCCTCCTTGGGCGTCTCTGGCCGCCTTTTTCCCCCCCCCTCCTTGGGCGTCTCTGGCCGCCTTTCCCCCCCCCCCCCCTTGGGCGTCTCTGGCCGCCTTTTTCCCCCCCCTCCTTGGGCGTCTCTGGCCGCCTTTTCCCCCCCCCCTCCTTGGGCGTCTCTGGCCGCCTTTTTTCCCCCCCCCTCCTTGGGCGTCTCTGGCCGCCTTTTTTCCCCTCTTTGGGCGTCTCTGGCCGCCTTTTTTCCCCTCTTTGGGCGTCTCTGGCCGCCTTTTTTCCCCTCTTTGGGCGTCTCTGGCCGCCTTTTTTCCCCTCTTTGGGCGTCTCTGGCCGCCTTTTTTCCCCCTCCTTGGGCGTCTCTGGCCGCCTTTTTTCCCCCCTCCTTGGGCGTCTCTGGCCGCCTTTTTTCCCCCCCTCCTTGGGCGTCTCTGGCCGCCTTTTTTCCCCCCCTCCTTGGGCGTCTCTGGCCGCATTTTTTCCCCCTTCCTTGGGCGTCTCTGGCCGCATTTTTCCCCCCTCCTTGGGCGTCTCTGGCCGCATTTTTTCCCCCTTCCTTGGGCGTCTCTGGCCGCCTTTTTTCCCCTCTTTGGGCGTCTCTGGCCGCATTTTTTCCCCCTTCCTTGGGCGTCTCTGGCCGCATTTTTCCCCCCTCCTTGGGCGTCTCTGGCCGCATTTTTTCCCCCTTCCTTGGGCGTCTCTGGCCGCATTTTTCCCCCCTCCTTGGGCATCTCTGGCCGCCTTTTTCCCCCCTCCTTGGGCGTCTCTGGCCGCCTTTTTTCCCCCTCTTTGGGCGGCTCCCTCCTTCCTTTTCCCTCTTGGCATCTCTCACTTTCTTTTTCCCTCCTTGGGTCTCTCACTTTCTTTTTTCCTCTTGGTGCCTCTTGCTTTCTTTTTTCTCTTTGGGTCCCTCACTTTCTTTTTTCTCTTATTTCGCAAAAGTCTTTCCTTTATGTTTTTGTGGGATTTGAGCTGAACACTGCTGCTGGTTCAGGATGAGTTCGTACCCTCAAGCGAGAGGTGATGTGATTGGTCACTCGGTTCAGATCCCTTTCAACGCTGATAACGTCCTGCAGTTCTGAATGTACTGAAACTACAGGCAACTCTAACACCAGGAAACTATAAAGCCGTGTAAACTTTAGAGTATAATTCTGTACATCAGTTCAGAAAAGCAGGTGGTGTCTAAGAGCTGTGTGTGTGTGTCCCCGTCCTCTACTACAGCCCCATGCCCATGTTGTGGTCCTGACACAGGAGAGCGCAATAACAAACAGAGAGATTTCACCGTAAGTTCATCTTTTTCTCTCTCCATGTCTCTCCTGGGGCCCTGTAATTCTCCTTCCGTACTCATCTTTCACTCCTTATTTCTGCCCGTCTCTTTCACGGTCTGTCCGTCTGTTTTCATTCTCTGTGTCTATCATTCCGTCTGTCTGTCCCTTTCATTTTGTCCATCTGTCTGTCTTTCATCCGGTCATTCTTTCCCTCCTTATTTATCTCCCTTTCATTCTCTGCCTTTCTGTCTCCCTTTCATTGTCTTTCTTTCCATCTCTCTTGCTCTGTCTCTTCCCCCTCCTTTATGTTCTTTCCCTCTTATTCGTGTCTTTCTTTCCTTCTTTGTCTCTCTCCCTCCCTATTTATCTCACTTATTTTCTTTCCCCTCCTTATTTCTGTCTGTCTCATGGTTTCCTTCGGTCTCCATTCTTTCTTTTTTCTTCCAGCTTAAACGGTTAAGAAATAAAAATCCAACAAATATTTAGTGCTCGCTAGCCAACGTTAAACTTGGACGAGTCTTTGTGAGCTCGGGTTCTGTGACGTTTCTTGTGAAGGTTTGTGACTTTTTTACAATGTTTTGTGCCGAACCTGAAACCTCTGACTGAAATCAGGCACACAGCACAGCTTCAGTGGGTCAGTTCACAGTTTCTGGTCGACTTCATCATGACGACTCGCGATCACATTCTGGACACAGAAACAATGCTGGAAAAGCCACAGTGTGACTGGATCTCAGAAAGAGGCAGGGGGACACCGCGGACCGGACACCGTAGTATTAACCTCTTGACCAGCCAGTGAAAAGTCCATGCTTGTACAAATAGCAACAAATGACACCAGTGTGTGTGTGCGCGCGTGTGGTGAACTCTTTCCTGTAGTGGCTTTCCATCGACCAGTTCTTATCAGTTTTGAATCTATGAGAAGATCAGAAATCCAAAACGACTCCTAAATCTCAGAAAAGAGTAATGACACTGATGGAGGTAGGAAAGCTGGTGTGAGAAAATGATGAAAAAAAAGAGGAATGAAAACACACCGTCAGTATACCGGTACTGCTCCCGAAAACTGTCTGAACATGTGCAGGAAGTTTTGCATCCTGAATAATATATCATTTGCATATTAGCTAATCGGGCTGGTGATGTGATGATACAATATGCATATTAGCAGAGTTTTATGCAAAATAGAAGCGATTTAAAAATAAATAAAAACAAGTGCGAAATGGTTTATGTTTCTATTGCGTGATGTCAGGCGATTAAAGCCAAGATTTCTCCTCTCGCAAAGTCATTCCGGGTAAACATGGTGACGGATCTCGAGACCTGATTCGTCTTGGCATGGTGATAAAAATCATCATCATCATCGTCACGTGACTTGAAATGCGAAAAATGTTTCCATTTCAATTTTACGGAAAAAAACCCCCCAAAAAACTAAAATTGCACGTTAAGAAGGTTAATGGAAACCTGGCTTGTGTCAAATAACGCATGGTCATAAGATCCATGCCTTTTCTAATTTTCTTAGGGGAAAAAAAAAAAAAATCTGGGAAATGCGGCCACACAGAAAGGTTAAAAAAAAAAAAAAATCCCAAGAGAGTCAATCCATAATGTTCTTTTCCCCTGCAGTTAAATATCTTCCTGTACTCCGGGGCAAGAGAGACTTCAAGGGTTCGAGGACGAGTTAAGAAAGCGGGAGACAGACAGGTAAAGATGGAGTCAAGTGTTACAGACAATACATGGAAGAGCCGTCATGTGGGACATGACAGTGGTTTTGAAAGAGCCGGAGGACAGAGTGGCGCCAGTGAACACACAGACATCCATCCATCCATCCACCCACCCACCCACGCACGCACGCACACAGTGTGAGTTTCTTCATTCAAAGTCAGTACATGAAGTCCAGCGAATGAGGTAAAGGTAATACTATTCAAGTGAGGAAACAGCTACAAGCTACTCTGTGTGTGTGTGTGTGTGTGTGTGTGTGTGTGTGTGTGTGTGTGTGTGTGTGTGTAGGACATGTCAATCAGATCCAAAAATGAAGTTGGTCATTGTGTTGTGAGAATGACGTGACCAGAGGGCACGTCTGCCTGTCGAACGGCAGGAGAGAAGCGCTGAAAGAAGAGAAGACGTTTAAGCAAGCTTGAAAAGGAAGAATCCACTTCGAAAGTTGACGTGGGACAAGAGAAAAGAGGCCACGCAGAGTTTACAGGTTGAAAAGTTCACAAAGACAGGGGGTCAAAAAAAAAAAAGTAGAAGTGATGCACGGTGAATTCGGCAGAGCCTCGTACGTCCCGTCGTTGAATTCTTGATTCTGATTGGTCAGGGGGATGTCGATTCATTTTCTAGACCAGCAGCTCTGACAGTATTAATGCACTTGTTCTAATCCATCATCGCTTCCATATGGATGCACTACACACACACACAAAGGATATTACACGACTGCGAGTGAGTGAAGTGAACGAGTAGCCTAGTAAACTAGACCCACCCGCCTAGCGGCCAAAAATATTTTTGCCTACGAGTGGGTCTAGCCTCGCACCATATAAACAAAAACACCCCGGGCATCAAATCGTGCCCGCCAATCACAACGCAAGGTTTTTGTTTGGATTCTTTGGGCAGGCTTTTGCAGGAGTGACGACAAGGCTGCGCGACGCTGGAGAAAGCACAACAGGAAAGATGGCTACGGCTATTGAACAGCGCGTGTTTGACTCCGCTTTGGAATCAGTTTTAGAAGAATTAGACTTGGAGTTTTCATTGAAACATGAGCAGGAAGAGGCTCTCCGCTCATTCCTTTTCGCTGAATCTTCACCAAAACACTCGACGCTCCAATGGTGTCCTTCTCCACATGCTGTTTGTTTACCCTCCCCCACTGCTTTCTGTCGCTCTGACTACGTCACAGTCACTGTTGCGCTGATTGGTCAGAGCGTTGGCCTATACACACAGAGACAGTTTGAAAGACAACGGGTTGTTCCTACCCACACCCTTCGGAAATGTCTACGACCGAGACCAGACTAAATATTCACATTTAGTCTGGCTTGCCAGGCTAGTGAACGAGTGAAAATATTTTCAACACAAGACGATAAACTTCATACCTTCGCACCACTGTGTAATGTTCTTTGTATTATATGGACACATCTACACACAAAAAAATTATATATGCAAGTTAATCAAAAGAATTTAAAATTTTGACAAAATTGCGACCAAACTCTTCCGCGTTTTTCCTGTTTACATAGGTTTATATGACCAGTGATATGAAACAAGTTCAGTTACACAAATTGAAACGTAGCGATTTTCTATGCTTTGGAAAGTCCGCACTATAATGACAGGCGTACTAACACCTTCTGCGCGCTTCGGCAGCGCATTGATACGGAGCTCAGATATCAATGCGCTGCCGAAGCGCGCAGAAGGTGTTAGTACGCCTGTCATTATAGTGCGGACTTTCCATAGCATAGAAAATCACTACGTTTCAATTTGTGTAACTGAACTTGTTTCATATCACTGGTCATATAAACCTATGTAAACAGGAAAAACGCGGAAGAGTTTGGTCGCATCTAACTACAGCCCCAAAAAATACCGTTGGCCATACTGAGCCTAGCTACATTGCTAACAGGAGTGACAGCGCGTCTGACTGCGTCTGACTGACTGGGAGGTCGCGCAAAGCTCGGACAGGTACGGAGCAGCTCGTCTCAATTCAGATAAGAGCATATTTCATTATGGAAATACGGTGGACTGTTCCTTTAAGGCCAATTTATGCTGACAACGCAGTCCTTGCAGACGGTGTCGCAGATAGCGTCTGCATAGCCCCCCCCTTCGCAGACGCTCTGCGCGCACCTCCCAAAAATTGTGACCACCGCAGAAGCCTCGCAGACAAGAGGGCTCTGATTGGTCCACTCTACATCCGCTGTACACACACTTCCGCTTCCCTACTTTCCCGGTTTGGTTTGTTTTCACGACCGCCATTTTTAAAAACACGAGCGAAGATGGAGCAGCACGAAGAGCGGTTGATCGAGGAAGTGAGGAAGTACGTACATCTATACGACTCCAGTTCTAGTCATTATAAGTAACCAGAGGATAAACACTCCACTAACCACACCCACCAACTACTCCTAGCGATTTCGCGACTTCACGCCCCCTTGCGTTGTAGCGGTGAATAACATCGCGCACGCCTATTACTCCCCGCTCAACGATAAATTACGACTGTCTGCGAAAAGCTATCTGCGAAAGCCTTGTCGCAAGAGCATGCAGAGGCCTTTAGTGGAAAGCCCTGGGAATGCGTAAATGTCAAGTTCGATTTTAGATTTACGAACTCGAAAGAAATGTCGAAAACCGGCATTAAAAAAAAAAAATTTCACCCGCACAAACAGCACTCACCCGGCCGGTGGACCGGAAACAGAACATTTTTTAATAATGGCCTTAGCTTCTTACAGGTTTTCTTCACACACATACTGTAGAACTGGTGTGTGAGAGAGATTTAGCGCATCATCAAGGTGGAATCTGCTTCCTTGTAAACCCCCCCCCCCCCATCTCCACCAGCCATCTTATCTACTCAGCATGGTGTGACCGTCTGTCCTTCCCTCACTCCATTCTATTTTCTTCTCCTTTCCTCCCTCTTTATCGCTCTCTTTCTATCCAGCTGTCTCTTCTTCCATCTCCTCTCACATTCAGCCTCTTTTTACCCCTCGATACCCTGCCTGCCTCAGCACAATGACCGAATTTGCCCCTGAATGCATGCGCGTGCGTGCATGTACACAGCAGTCCGGAATCCAAAGACCGGTGTGGATATTTCTGCATCGATTACTTTTGGTGAACAATTTCCAAACTGACCGAGATCTTTAAAAAGACACACATCAAGGGATTAAACTCGCAGCATGCTTAAAGGAGAACTGAAGGCAAATTTATCATCAAAATTCTCTCATTTTATTAAATATCGGAATGCATTTTCGACCGCTATTTTGTCGCTGCTAATAGCAAGTTATGAGCGTTTGAAATATGCTCTGTAATACACCAGTCCGTATGTCAAAGCGATGGCCGTAAACGCGATTCGTTGAGACCTGTGCGAGACATCGTAGGACGGAAGTAAAACGTACAGCGGAAATCAGAGCGACCGACATCTGCCAACATTGTCGAAAGACGTGCGCGCCTTCTTTCGAACGCTGACGTAAACAAGCCGGAAGTTGTTTGTTTTGATAGCAATCAGGAAAGTTTGAAGAAAGTAGGCAGCAATCGTCATTTCAACTCGTTTCTGTGCGATATTTCGTTTGGAAAACAGTTTTCAAAATGGCGGCACTGACACCTGGGTGATGCTTTTTTTTTTTTTTAAATCTGTCCCAATGTTCTTGTCAACCCTGTCATAAAACCGCATCAAATCCACAAAGACTTTTCGGCTATCATCACACCGTCTTGTATCTCGCCACGTAAGCGGTGTGTGGGTCAAACGCCAAGAAATGAGGCGCATTTTGTCCGAAATTCAAGTCCTGCGATGTACACGGCATAGCTGTGGCGTTCCTTGAGAGACGTCAATATGGCGTATGACGCGTTGTCGCGGTGTAACCGTTTCGTTGCTTTCGGTGACGTTGCTGCGGCGTTCACAGGTGGGTATAAAATGGGGCCTCACGCTGCGTTCGCTGTCATTTGTTACGGTCAAGAAAGCATCATGCAGGCGAAGAAGTCGTCAGGACCCAAGAAGGGCAAAGGAAGACATCATCCGGAGCCACCTTCATCAGACACATCAACTAAAGCGTTCGCGCGGCGTAATAAGTCTTCGAGCAACGTTCCTGCCGCGTAGCTTTCGTTTTTACGGAGTACACGTGACGTATCGAAGCCACACCCTGGCGTACAAGGAGATTGTGTGACGCATCCTCGAGTATTAGCTACGTAAACTGGCGATGCTGCAACGATCCTTTCTTACCGCCACGTATCCTGATACGCCGTACATGCGCAAGGCTGAAACGCCAACGTGTGAATAATAAAACGCATGCACCAAGTGATGTCACTTCCTCTGGCAGGAAACTTCAGAAAGGCAGTGAGGTGTGTTATACGGTATGTTCCTTCTCTCATTAATGTTAAGGACACACCAACAGCAGAGGAATTATTTGTCAAATCTGTTACTGTGATATTGGATATTCGTGTTTTAAAAATGATTAAAATCCAGGGCTCGACATTAACAGTAGCCCGATTGCCCGGGGCAACCATTCAATAGATTTGGACAACCAGACTCTCACAAATGCTTGCCCGATCGGGCAACTACCCCAATATGTCAACTTACGTGAAAAACAATGTTTATTCATTCATATTATGATGAAATTCCATCACGATTTGCGATTGTTTGACTCGGAAAGACTGCGTCCATGTTATCATTACGGGATGTTCAACAACTAGCAGAATTCACATTTGCACATCGCGGGCTCGCAATGCAATTTCCCATTGCTAATAATTATCGCGTAGTGCAAATGCAGTGTTCTATTCAGATCCTCCAGGATTTCTCGATTTGCAACTTCAACGCAAATTCAACCAATCCCCGCGAATTCAGGGCAGTGTTGCAAATTTGACCAATCGTTGGCGTCGTCTTGAGGTGACATCGACAAACTACCTTCCGCCTTACTTCCGTGTATACGTTCAAGAGAAGCAGCATGCGCGCAGTGTTGCCAGATTGGGCGGTTTTAAGTGCATTTTGGCGGGTTTTGAACATATTTTGGGCTGGAAAACGTCAGCAGTATCTGGCAACGCTGCATGTGCGAGTCAGTGTTTATATAGGCTTAAATTCTGTTACTGAAAGTGTGTTATGTTTACAGTGAAGGACTGTGCGCATTTTACATTATTTTTTTACTTAATACAAGAAATTAATGGATGCCAACATTTTTGCCAAAATGGTATTTTATTTTCCATTGTTTAGGCAGCTTCAGCATCATACTGTGAGATTCTGTTCAAATTGTTTTTTTTTCTTCTATGAAGCCTGAGCCATTTATTTTATTAGTTTATAATTATTGTTTAATTTAGTCTTCAGGAGAGACTGCCTGCACACAGTACTAGTATTAATAGTTTTTTTCTTACATAAAAGCTGAGGCATTTATATTATATTTTAAGGTAACTTCATGTTGTGCTGTGAGGTTCTATGCACTTTAACTTTTGAACCAACAGGTGCATTTGGATAAGTAAAGCCTATTTTTCTGCATTTTTGTAGTCCTGGTAATCTTTTATATTGGTAAAGTTGTTTATAGGACCATTTCTCAGTGTCTGTTTTTTTAATCAATAGTTTTTCAGTAATAACTTAATATTTAACATATCACTCAATTTTAATCACAAAAAGAGAAAAATCGCAACAATTTCTCGCAACTTTCACTTCCTCCCGCAATGTAATCGCAACAAAAACCTAAAAAACACCACAACTTTCATCGCAATTTTTTGGAAAACCCCCGCAACATCAGATATTTTAGCCCGCAACAATCACAAAAAAGGCCCACGAAATCCTGGGGGGACTGACTATTGGTATGTCCTTCACTACATGACTAACTACCGCATTACTCGCACGGGGCGCTAGTGTCAATGCTTGTTGATACAGACAGCGTCTGAGAAGGTTGAATAATAAATTTAAAAAAAATGTAATATTTGGGCAACCATGTTCTGAGTTCGGGCAACCAGATTTCTACCCGAATGGGCAACCATGTCTCAAAGTTAACGTAGAGCCCTGAAATCCATAAAATTCTGTTTTTATACATGCCATGTGGCAGCTAGGCGGCACGGTGGTGTAGTGGTTCGCGCGGTCGCTTCACAGCAAGAAGGTTCTGGGTTCGAACCTCACGGCCGATGGGGGTCTTTCAGTGTGGAGTTCGCGTCTCCAACAGTTCCAAGACATGTGGGTAGGTCAACATTGGGCATTGAGCAAGGCACCCAACCCCCAACTGCTCCCCGGGGGCTGGAGCATACCCAGAGCAGTGGGCAGCTACATATGTGCATGTGCTCACTGCTCACTTGTGTGCGCACGTGTGGAATAAAACATTTGTGCTGTGACTAGTAACTCTGCTTTACAACAGGTCGCATCACACTACTCTGCTCAGTCAGTGATTATTTTCCTAAGTCCGCATGCCCTCAAGGGTATTACTCGTTCTTTAATGCTGAACCAGGGACACCCAGGATGCAGGAAAAATGCGGACGCTGTTGGAAAACCTGCCCGTATTTACCCAGAAGCATGCAAGCACGTTTAGTCTTGGGCTTTGATCCGAATTCTTCCTCAAAGCGAAGAAGTGCACTGCGGTGAGCAAAGACTCGCTAATAAAGCTGTGAGGACAACGTTCTTGTGAGAAAACTCTGAAACGTGGCAGCAGTCCGAAGGGGCTAAGCACATCTGCAAACGTCATTAAAAAAGGAAAAATGAGAGAAGGAGCAGGAGGCGAGGAAAAGGCACGGCGGGGACAGAAAAAGCGAAGAAACGGCTTTTAAGAAGGTATTTGCAGAAAGAGATGGAGCAGAAAGTCAAACAGGGGCTAGGGTCACGCCATCCAGACAGCAGGAATGCGTCTTTTAGAAACCGAGCCGACTCGGAATGGACTGAAAATCTCAGACTAAACAACTCCGAACACCACCACAAAAGTTTACAAACAGCAGCGATGCCTGTCCTTGGGAAAGACAGACAGACTTTCAGTAACCGTTAAAGCCTCACGCGGACCTCGTACGCAGCGAGGACTCGAAAGGACGGACTCGGTTTTTAATCGGTCAGAGTCTCAGGAAGTGAGACAGGTGTCAGTGGAGCTGGGGTTTTGTTTTTATTGTGGGATTTAGTCTCCTTTGACACGCAGCTAGCATCCGTTCCTTCGGTCCTCTTTCGAAAGAGGATTGGAAAGGTCACGGAAAAACGACAATCCGTCACTCCGCGAGGAAAGAGAGAGTGACAAGGTGACCGTCACAGAGTCACACCCCCACCCCCTTCCATCCCTGTGTCTGAAATCACTCGCTACTCATTATTGAGTGGACTATAGTGAGAGTTCACCGCTTTGTCATGCTCTCCAAATGTGTAGTGAGAATTGTTACACCCTATATAAATGGTGGACTCGTACCATAGTATTCCACAATGCACCGTGAAGAGTTGTGTCCAACCGATGGTAACTAACCAAGCAACATATACCATCATGCATTGCGGTCAGGCGCGAAGAAAATGTGTTGGGGTGAACGGACGGAGGAAAAAGCATTATAAACAGACGTTCAAGCACAATTAAAAATAGAGCGGCGGCTACAATTATCGACACCTTAACGATCTTTTGGCATACATGTCAACCTATACGGAATGTCCGCATTTTATACGGATTTGATTCAATAAACGTAGTATACGGGCGTATAAATAAAGTTATACGGATTCTTTAAAAAAACTTCAATATTTATTTAGAGCTACCGTAAAATACCAAATAATAGCCCGGGCGATTATTTGTCTCAATCACGTAAGAGACCCGGTGCGTATTAGAGACTAGGCGGCTATTTGGAACAGGCGATTAATTCCTTCTTCACAAACACCTTCCCCAAAATCTACCTCAAAACGGGGAAAAAAAATCACTCTCAGATAGGCCTACTTTTAACCAGTATAACTTACAGTTTGTTTAGAGTTAGATTACAGATAGCACGGCGCCGACTTCGGGGAATTTTGAAGACGCAGAATGCATCTTCGCATGGCACAGTCGGGGTGGATAAAGGATAAATCACACACCTTTTCCTGTTAATGACTAGTTAAGCGCATGCTTTACAAAATAATCAAGAAACCACACCATTGTCTGTGCGCAGCACTGTGATTTAATTACTCTGCAAAGTTATGGTCACTTGCTATCACCCTCACCCATGCAGCCTCCACCCTTTGCGCTTCGCGATGTCTGTCAATCTGAAATTGCATGGAGGGCGCGACGTTGAAGCAACATAATTAGGGTGCGAAGTGTCAAACCAAAGGGTTTTTTCTTATGCTGAAAAATAAGTGACCTGCAGTGGCTACATACTGTCATCTTGCATTCTCACGTTTCTCTCCAAGACGTCTCCCTATTTGGCCGATATGAGCCTATTCCCCGAGTGAGTTGGTACGGTGGCTCGACCCCGTAGAAAACTTAAAGTTCGGATGAAAGTTAGTTGAATAGGTTACTGACTTGTAGGCCTACATGTTGCCTGCCTGACGCGTGCTTCTGCCCAACTTGCACGACAGATTACTTGTTGAAAAGGCCCCTGGGATTAGATTGGCCGCGAGCAGACTGAAATGCATGTTAGAACGCTCTCACCTTTTTTGTCAAGCGTCTTCCAGATCCGAATGGGTAAGGGCAAGTGAAATGGTATAAGGTCTTTAATAAAACTCACTGTGTGCTTTGACGCATGCATTCGGCAATTTAGGTCGTTTAACAGAAGCAGCAGTCCAACCTTGGAAACCCGCAGTCCTCAATGTCACCACACACGCTGGCTTTCGTTGGGTGAATACCCCAAAGGGGTGGCTAAGACATCTGTCAAAAGTTACGGAGTTGCATTCCTCAAGAAATATTACGGTAGACCAAGATTATAACATTGAAATGGCATGTTTATTATCACGTAACAAAATGTTGTAAACAGTATTATAGAAATAATTTCATTCATTCATTCATTCATATTGTTTCGGTAGAAAACTATGCAATGCAAAATCGTTTAAACACCAGAAAACCAGAAAAGTGCTGGACCTCAAGATTCTAGATAGAACGTTCGGACGCTTTTTTTTTTTTTAAGACCCCGGCGAGTATTCGGAACCGGCCTTTATTTGTCACAACACACGCGTACACCCGGCCGTTAAAGGGAACTCGGCGGTTAATTGGAACTCGGCTATTATTTGGTATTTTACGGTATAATCAATTCCCACGACAGCCAGTAAAGAGTCTTATGAAATCGCGCGTTATCTTGTGGTAGCGAGACTTTGTTCCACTTTTGATCATGCGCACACCGCATTGCGAGAATCCCGCCAACCGTGAAGCCATAGACATAGACGCCGCCTTCTGCGTAGAATCATACGTCATCCTCGCCGCCAAATTGGATGTGGCAAAGTGGAGATTCTGAGAATAAAGATGCCTCATTCACGTGCTGCGTTTAACTGTACCAACAGGTTTACCGTCCAAACGAGATCACATGGGATTACCTTTCACAGGCGAGACTGGAAAAATACTTTTCATTGTATTTGGTCATTATAATGTAATTTTACGAACAGATTTTCCTGACTTTGTGGCTAATATGAAGTCTCGCGCATAATAGCCGCTCGGTGAAACCTGTCTCCAAACAACGAAGTATTTCCTTCGTAACTACGCTGATAACACTGTGTTTTTGTCAAACATTGGAGCTTTGCATTCATTCTGAAGGTTTATTGTTATTAATATCGAATAAAAAGTAATTGGGATATATCATTGTTAATTATCATTCAAATTTTAGGTAAATTAGTTTAATTTGCATCTTATACGGATTTTATAAGGGAAATACGGATTTTGGAGGTTGGTTATACAGGTTTGATTGACCAAAGGTTGACATGTATGTTTTGGCCATTACAAAAGTAGAAAAGACTTTCAAAACGTAAATTGTGCATGAATAATTACTCAAACTTCCACTGGGGGCGGGGGGGGGGGGGGGGGGGGGGGAGTCGATTCCTGATTACTTCACGTATCAGATCACGTGACACCGTTCCACAATTATCGACACTGTTCCACAATTATCGACATCCGGATGATTATTTTTAAAAAGTATATAAAATCAATGTGGTATTAAGTTAACAAAACAGTTTTTATTTAAAATTTGTTTTACACAGACTTATATTTAGTACAAAATCTCTTTTATATAAATATATGGATGTCGGTGCTGACGTAAACGAAGTAGGAATTCTAATGCTCGTAAACAAATGAACTGATAACGTTGAACCTGCGTCAGAAAATCATTTTTGTTCCACCAAGTTTTTTCGTAGATCACATTTTATTAATCATTCGTCGTCGTCTGGATTAATTTCTAGTTTTGTCGTTTACCAATAAATGTCAACAGGCGATTAATATTATAACCGCAGGAAAATCCAGGTCAACGGTCGCATATCATTCCTCCAACCAAAATATAAAACGTCTACTGATATTGTAATATGCGGTAGATATTTACAACAAACTGCAAAAAAAAAAAATCTGAATGGAATGGAAAAATCTGATCATTTCAAGCATGTAACTTTTTATATGCTTGGAATTTAATTCTACTTTAATTCTATTTATCGCAAATCGGATTCCGAATACTCTATAAAAACATTCCATTCGGTTATGAATCAGAAAAAATATATATTAGTACATATAAAATCACAGCACTTTTTTTATTGATTTATTTTTAAAGTGCTTCATCTACGTTACCCAAAGATCGATCCATAACAGTTGTAAACGTCCCTTAATTCCACAGCGTGTCGATAATGGTGGACACCGGTGAAAGTGATCACTATTATCGATTATGAGATACAAAATGGCGGCTGTCAAACGAAAGAGTAAGAAACAACTAGGTTTGGACGAGGAGGTCATGAAATATCGGTGAATTTGAGGAGTAAAAACATGTCCATGATCTTTCCACCTGCGATGACGTCAGGGTTTTCATCAAATTGCTGATCGTGGGAAAAAGATTTCCAACTCCGGTAACGAGCTGTGCCATCAGACGACAAGATCAAAGGGTGAGGCGGGTCTTCCGGTTGATTAATTAACCGATAATAACTGTTGGAACTGAAACTCACCTTTGTAAAATTGTTTTTTATTGGTAAATCTGAAAAGGCGTCGATAATTACAGACTGTCGATAATTGTAGCCGCCGCTCTAGAAAGGGAACGTAAAATAAGCTAAAATAGAATAAGACATTCTAAGAAAGCAGATACAAAGTACTTTGTATTTATTAATGTGGGAAATACGCTCGGTATAACATGGATTTATTATTTTGAAAACCCACCAGCCGACTGATCAGACACGTTTTAATTGCACGACGGTAAATAACGGTGCGGCGGAGCAGTCATTTGACCAACGAGCTCACTCACGATATAGTCCTCTCTACACAATTCCCTCGACAGGGAGTAGTGAACGAGTGAGTGATTTCAGACACAGCCAGTGTTTTGTTTTGTATTTCCTCCCCCTCAATCATCTGCTTTCTTTGAGGATGTGATTTAGACCCATCAGCGTTGTCACACAGCGCCTCCTCCTGGTGACGAGTTGTCAAATCCCAACACATGATCAGCAAAATCTTTGGCAAACCGTTTACCTTTACGATACACTGATCTCAAATCACCACCCAAAAATAGTTTATCTGGAAACGCTCAACTGACTGCGACTGGAGAAACACTTCAACTTGTCTAAAGGTGGAAAATTAGTCACGTTTATTATAACCCGCGTGTGTGTGGGTTTCCTCCAGGGCCCCGGTTTCCCCCACAGGCCAAAGACATGCGGTTTGGTGAACTGGTGGCTCTGAATTGACCGTCGGTGTGAATGTGTGTGTGAGAGAATGGTCAAGAGGAGGAAACCTCTATAATAATCCAGTAGAAGGCAACGGGAAACCAGTACTTTAACGTTCACTAGTAATGGACCGGCATCAGGCAGAACACTCCAGGAGACACAGAGAGAGAGAGAGAGAGAGAGAGAGATACAAAAGAATTATTTTTTTTAAAAATAAATAAATAAAAATAAATCACACCTTACAACAAATACAAAAAAGGAAAACTGTCTTCGCTTATTTTTTTTTTCTGTTTCTTGGTGAGGATTAAAAAAATATACATGTTGGAAGTTTGGAAAAAAAAAGATTTTTAAAATAAGATTTTATAAAAAAGGAAAACCGTCTTTGGTTATGATTTTTTTCTGTAAAGTCTGAAAAATAAAGACTTTTTAAACCAAAAAGATTTTACGAAAAAGGAAAACTGTCAATTACGGGTTTTTCCTGTTTCTTGGTGGTGATTGAAAATAAAAAAAAGTTTGAAGGAAAAAAGGTTTTTTCTTTTTTTTTAATAAAAAGATTTCACAAAAAAAGGAAACTGCCTTTGGTCATGATTTTTTTCTGTTATTTGCTGATGGCAGATTCTACCATAACAGAGGCCAGTTAAGTCCCATCTCCTTAAATTGCTGAATTGATTATTTTGATGGCAGCACGGTGGTGTAGTGGTTAGTGCTGTCGCCTCACAGCAAGAAGGTCCGGGTTCGAGCCCCAGGGCCGAGCCCCAGGGCCGGCGAGGGCCTTTCTGTGTGGAGTTTGCATGTTCTCCCCGTGTCCGCGTGGGTTTCCTCCGGGTGCTCCGGTTTCCCCCACAGTCCAAAGACATGCAGGTTAGGTTAACTGGTGACTCTAAATTGACCGTAGGTGTGAATGTGAATGGTTGTCTGTGTCTGTGTCAGCCCTGTGATGACCTGGCGACTTGTCCAGGGTGTACCCCGCCTTTCACCCGTAGTCAGCTGGGATAGGCTCCAGCTTGCCTGCGACCCTGTAGAACAGGATAAAGCGGCTACAGATAATGAGAGGAGATTATTTTGATCATTCTGTTAAGTTTTTCTAGTAGCATTTGGGGTCTTGGACATTCGCAGTAAATTTTAGGATAGTAGTCCTGGTAACTAATTAATGACATGACAGACATGCTAAATGAGAATAGAAACACATCGGTTTCTATCATCAAAACCTGACCGACAAACTAACGTCTACCATCATATTCTGACAGACGCTCTAGATGACAATAGCAACAAAACTGTTTCTTACATTATTAATCTGACAAATTTAGTAATAATATTAAATACCTCATCACTAGAACCAAATAATAAAATAAAATATTGAAATAAAAAACATAAAATTTATTTTCAAAATTGAAATATCAACAATAATTGTCAGAACCGTGACGACAGACACGACTGGGTCACTTTCGCGGGGAAATAACACATTGAAATGGCCTGTCGGCTGAAAGGGTCGCAAGTGGCTCTGATTTCTCAACTTACGATAGTTTTCCTCCAGAAAAATTTTAATATGAATGCACAAATATATTCAATGTTTCTATCGTCAAAAATTTCTATCGTCAGGATAGCGGACTGAAAATCTTACCTTGATTTATTTGATGAAATCTAGCTGTCAGAACTCCAAGTCTTGCCCGGAAGTAAATGTCTGCTGTCACAGAAATCATGCGCAGTAGAATTTCCTCTTTGCGTCAGTCAACCTGTGCGTGGCGAGGGCTTGAATTTTGCTATCGTCAGGTGCATTTGACTGACAGACTGACGATAGCATTTTTTAAAAATAACCGTGGGCTTCTCTCGTGAACAAAATAGTTTTTTCGCTGTTAATCTATTTCAACTCTATCTGTTGACACCTAAAAATGATAAAGCCTGCTTCCACACGATAACTACCAAAAGATCCGTAATGGCCGAGTCTATCGTCAGGTCATCTGACAGAAATTCACTGACGATAGCAACAGGGATAATGAAAGGGATTTTTAAAATGGGAGTTGTGTCTGTCAGATGTGTCAAAGAAATAGAACTTTATTCTTTAAAAATCTTTTATTGATATACTCAGTGTATTTTTAAATGACGTGCTGTTTTAGAAGACCAAAGACCAGATTTTCAATCTTGAAAATATTACCTCACTGAAAAAAGGACAAGAAAAATGTCTTACTTTGTGGGCAAGTGGTTAATGGATCCAGTTACGGTAGAATCTGCCTGATGATAAAAAATGAAGTTTAAAAAAGTTTGGGAATTTTTATTTTTTTAACCAATAAGATTTTACAAAAAAAAAAAAAAAAAGGAAAACTGCCTTTGGTTATGATTTTTTTTTCTGTTTCTTGCTGATGATAAAAAAAAGTTAAAAAAAAGTTTGGGGAAAAAAAATTTAACCAAAAAGATTTTACAAAAAAAGGAAAACTGTCTTTGGTTATGATTTTTTTTTCTATTTCTTGCTGATGATAAAAAAAAAATTTGAAAAAAAGTTTGGGGGAAAAAATTGGGCTTTAAAAAAAAAAAATTAACCAAAAAGATTTTACAAAAAAAGGAAAACTGTCTCTGATTACGTGTTTTTTTTTCTGTTTCTTGCTGATTTAAGAAATTTTTTTGAAAAAAGTTTGTGAAAAAAAGGAAAACTGTCTTTGGTTACGATTTTTTCTGCTTCTTGCTGATAAGTTTTTTAAAAGTTTGGGGGGAAAAAAAAGTTGAGCTTTTTAAAAAAAAAAAAATTTTTAACCAAAAAGACTTTACAAAAAAAGGAAACCTATCTTTGATTACGGTTTTTTTTCTGTTTCTTGCTGATTTTTTTATATTAAAAAGTTTGGGGAAAAAAGGAAAACTGTCTTTGGTTATGATTTTTTTTCTGTTTCTTGCTGATGATTAAAAAAAAAGTTGAAAAAAGTTTGGGGGAAAAAAATTGGGCTTTAAAAAAAAAAATTTAACCAAAAAGATTTTACAAAAAAAAAAAAAAAGGAAAACTGTCTTTGGTTATGATTTTTTTTCTGTTTCTTGCTGACGATAAAAAAAGTTGTAAAAAAATTTTAACCAAAAAGATTTTACAAAAAAAGGAAAACTGTCTTTGATTACGGGTTTTTTTCTGTTTCTTGCTGATTTAAAAAAAAGTTTTTGAAAAAAAAGTTTGTGAAAAAAAGGAAAACTGTCTTTGGTTACGATTTTTTTTCTGTTTCTTGCTGATAAGTTTTTTAAAAGTTTGGGGGAAAAAAAAAAGTTGGGCTTTTTAAAAAAAAAAATTTTAACCAAAAAGACTTGACAAAAAAAGGAAACCTGTCTTTGATTACGAAAACTGCCTTGGGTTATGATTTTTTTTTCCTGTTTCTTGCTGATGATAAAAAAAAAGTTGAAAAAAAGTTTGGGGGAAAAAAATTGGGCTTTTAAAAAAAAAATTTAACCAAAAAGATTTTACAAAAAAAAAGGAAAACTGTCTTTGGTTATGATTTTTTTTTCTGTTTCTTGCTGATAAAAAAAAAAAAGTTTAAAAAAAAGTTAGGGGGAAAAAAAAGTTAGGCTTTTTTTTCCATTTTTTTTAACCAAAAAGATTTTACAAAAAAAAGAAAAACTGGGGGCGGCACGGTGGTGTAGTGGTTAGCGCTGTCGCCTCACAGCAAGAAGGTCCGGGTTCGAGCCCCGGGGCCGGCGAGGGCCTTTCTGTGCGGAGTTTGCATGTTCTCCCCGTGTCCGCATGGGTTTCCTCCGGGTGCTCCGGTTTCCCCCACAGTCCAAAGACATGCAGGTTAGGTTAACTGGTGACTCTAAATTGACCGTAGGTGTGAATGTGAGTGTGAATGGTTGTCTGTGTCTATGTGTCAGCCCTGTGATGACCTGGCGACTTGTCCAGGGTGTACCCCGCCTTTCGCCCGTAGTCAGCTGGGATAGGCTCCAGCTTGCCTGCGACCCTGTAGAACAGGATAAAGCGGCTACAGATAATGAGATGAGAAAAACTGTCTTTGATTACGTTTTTTTTCTATTTCTTGCTGATTTAAAAAAAAAAATGTGAAAAAAAAAATTGGGAAAAAAGGAAAACTGTCTTTGGTTATGATTTTTTTCTGTTTCTTGCTGATGATTTAAAAAAATGAAGTTTAAAAAAAAAAGTTTGGAGAAAATTTTTTTTATGAAACCTAAAAAGATTTTACAAAAAAGGAAAACTGTCTTTGGTTACGATTTTTTTCTGTTTCTTGTTGATTTAAAAAAAAAAAAAAACACACCCAGGAGAATAAGGAGGAGGGAGTGGGGCTGAATGCCACGACCATCATCATCTTTGGGAAATTCTGGAAGGATGCTGAGAAAGAGCGGGGGAAAGTCTTCATGTCATTCAGAATGAATCTGTTGCAGGTTTTTTTGAGAAGCCCAGTGGAGGAAACTATTGCTCGATGAGTCAGTTAAATTAAAGTGACGTCAAAGCTGAAGTGCTTTCAAGTCCTGACTCATTTTACGGGTCATTTCCCAAAGCAAGCTTGCAGTGATTGACAGCTGGAGGGGCGGGGCTGCTCAAACAGTGTGTGTGTGTGCCTGCTTTGATCTGTGTGTGTGTGTAAGTTTCGAGTTCCTTCTGAACCCTGGGAACAACTTGTTTCGACAGTGTGTTCATCCCCAGATGTTTCTCATCGTGACATGAATTCTTCTCATCATATTAGAAAACATTCCAAAAACATTATACATGCCAATCAAACTCCTTTTCCTCTGCATCACTGATGTTTATAAAGAACACTTCGCTTGACTTTTTCAAAACCGAAACACCATTTTAAAACAGAGTTCAAACCGAAAAGTAACACACGATCCTGCCTTCCATGACGTTCGTAAGAAAACGAAGGCTTTCCAATGAAGAGGCTGACATCATCTGAATTAAAACACAACCCTGAAGAGAAAAGTTCCCTTACCTTTAAGTAAACTGGAATGCTTCTTTGTAGAGAAAAACAAACACTCGGAGGAAAGTGCTGTCGGCCCTCTTCCACATACACGAGCTCACAGATGCCTGCAGTTGGCTCGTGTTACTGTGACTGACAGGAAGAAAAGTAACATCATCCCGCCCACTCGGAGAGCACGGATAGTGTAGCCGTCTCGGCTCCTGAATCTAGACGGATATCTGTGGCATGTTTAAAAAAAAACGGTCATTGGTGGCAAATTACTGTGGTCCAAGAGGAATAAAACGCTATATTAATACGGAAAGGAGTGTTTTACTGGGAAATACGCCACTCGTATTTTTCATCCGAGCTCCATCTGGGACACGGAGAACCAAAACCGTGAGATAAATCTCTATATACGTCACTCGTGAGGAAATCGATGATAAAATTTGGGAACTTTTTGTTTGGGAACGTGTCGCTATAATAAAAAGAAAAATCGCACGTTGGTTTGAAGATATGAAGTTTTTGTTCTCATGTTAAAAATCTCACGTTTCATCCGAAATATGTCACTCAGATCCGCGATGTATTGAAATAATATTGGCTCTTTTTTCGTGGTCTATCTATCAGATATATCCCATTCAGCTAGCATGATACTGAATGAGTCGAAGTAGAGTAGCTGAATGGAATATATCTGATAGATAGACCACGAAAAAAAGCCAGACAATATTATTATTAAAGCCTCGGTCACAACCGGCCGTACGTGCTCCTACGGCCGGTCTACATGCAAAAAACGCAAGAAACGCACGGAGGGCGCGCGTGTGACGTGCTGATTTTCGAGCCGTAGACCGGCCGCAGAGGTTCTTTGTCATGTCAAACAAAATCTACGGGCGCTTACGTTTTTTTCAGGTTGCAAGACAAACTTACGGCCAACGTGCGTCTTTCTCCCTGAACAACAACAACAAAAAAAAACCAGCGATTTGGGAAACGCCAAAAATCGCATGGCCAAAAAATCGTATGTCCGGTTGTGACCTAGGCTTAAGACACTCTCCATATCAGCAGTCTCGTAGGCCAACACTAGCTTACCCATGAATAGGTGCGGTTAGCACAGCAGTCCAGTAACCTTCCAGCCGGTGTAGCATTCATCAGTAGTGTTAGCTAAGTCCAACGCTAGTACAGTCAAGCCAGTGCTACCGAGAGCTACCAGCACAGGCTAACGACCGAGAAACTAAGATTTCGGTCTCCAGACTCTTCTTCCACGCTGCATGCTCACCACAGCCAAAATTCTCTCAAAATGTTCCAGATTTAACGAAGCAAACCTGGCGGCCATGTTTGTTTACAATTGCTCACAAGTGCGGACGTTTTACGTCTCGGACGTGTGACATCGTATTGTCTTGACAACCGCGCAATATCGTAAACCGTATTCAACACTCATTCTCCATTGGGTAGTGAGATGTAATACACGTACGATAAGCGATATGCTAACAATATTGCATGCTATCAAACCAAATGAACGAAACCCGCTAGAAGGGAAGAGAACAAGTTTTTATTCCATCCTGTATGGATAATTCCCGATATTTCACTCCGGTCATCACTCGCAGTGTTTGACGTTGTCAAAATGGTTCATGATTAAAATTTTCGATTAACTTGCGGGGTTTTTTTTTTTGGTGTACGTGTCCATCCCTGTGTCCGAAATCGCTCCCTGTTCACTATGTAGTGAGGACGCAATTTCGTAGTGCTGTCTGAAACCTTAGAGAGGATTATTTACACCCTATATAGTGCACTCAAAGTATCCCACAATGCAGCATGAAAAGTAGTGTACAACGATGGTCACTAACCAAAGCAATATATCCCATCATGCACTGCGGTCACGCTGAAAGAAATCAAATTAAAAGTCTCAAATTTGATTTAATAAAAGGTAGTGGCAAAGAAGAAGGTATTCAGACTTGATTTAAAAAGAACTGAAAGCTGCAGGTACTTTGTATTGATTAATGTGGGAAATGCGCTCAGTATAATATGGATTTATCACAAAAATATATGCATGTGTTTATTATTTTGAAAACCCACCAGCCGACTGATCCGGCACGTTTTAATTGTGCGACAGTAATGACGTAAATACCAGCACGACGGAGTAGTGTCCGAAAGAGTTTCTTCATTTCGCCAATAAACTCACTATATAGTAATTCCCTATGTAGGGAGTAGTGAACGAGTGAGCGATTTCAGACGCAGGGCATATAATATAAAGAATATTACACGGTGGCACGAAGATATGAAGTTTAAATTCTCGTGTTGAAAATATTTTTACTCGTTCACTTCACTCACTCGTGAAATATATATTCACTTTTCGAAGATAATGATGATGAGGGATAAATAGAATAGGGTTGATTGTTATATTAAAACTAACTTAATATATGGTATATATGATATATATTTATGGGGATAGTTTATATCTTCATATTTACAGGGATAGGTATGTAGTAGATATTTTTGTAATTAAATATTTATTTATGAAGTGTATATATGGTATGTAGTATTTTTTTTGTAATTATATATTTATATAGATATTTATGAAGTGTATATATGGTATGTAGTATATATATATATTTTGTAATTAAATATTTATATAGATATTTATGAAGTGTATATATGGTATGTAGTATATTTTTTTGTAATTATATATTTATATAGATATTTATGGTGTGTGTGTGTGTGTGTATATATAAATTTTTGTAATTAAATATTTATATAGATATTTATGAAGTGTATATATGGTATGTAGTATTATATATTTATTTTTGTAATTAATATTTATATAGATATTTATGAAGTGTATATGGTATGTAGTATATTATTTTTGTAATTATATATTTATATAGATATTTATGAAGTGTATATATGGTATGTAGCATATATTTATTTTTGTAATATTATATATATTTGTAATTATATATTTATATAGATATTTATGAAGTGTACATATATGGTATGTAGTATATATTTTTGTAATTAAATATTTATATAGATATTTATGAAGTGTATATGGTATGTAGTATATATTTACTTTTGTAATTATATATTTATATAGATATTCATGGTGTGTATATATATATATATATATATATATATATATATATATATATGGTATGTAGCATATATTTATTTTTGTAATTATATATTTATATAGATATTCATGAAGTGTATATATGGTATATATTTTTATAGGTGTATTAATGTAGTTTGGATTTCGGGGTAGTTAAAAGGGGTGGGAAATTAAAAAAGTATTGTACTTCTTCCCACTCCTTTTTCGAACAATGTGCGGTGTTTTGTA
>NC_083579.1:12208502-12241002 GCF_027579695.1 Neoarius graeffei | reverse complement strand
TCCTAAGTAACCTTCTCTAGCGTTTCTTAAACGTATAATACCACCAGGATCACCTCAGGTCAGTGATACGTCAGATCATTCGCAAACCTGGGAGAACTTTTAGGGCTGGGATGCGAGCCAAACTCGTATGTAAAAGCTGTTCGTTTTTGTTTGGTCATGTATACGGAGACAATACTGCTGCATAAATTAATTAAAATGCCTCCAAGAGAAACTGAGTGAAAGGGATGGGTCGGGTTTCTGCAAATGCACATTTTCACTGCTTTGCTGAGTTCATCACGTATCTTATAAACTGCAATCCAAATAAAAGAGTACAAGTGCAGTTCTTCCTACAACCGCCCAAATCTTATTCCAGGTCAGGGGGTGAAAACTTTCATTCTTTGAGCCACTAAACAGAACGGCTCAAGTCTTCTTCTGAAATGGATATCAAGTGTATGCGCGCACACCTTTTTTTTTTTTTTTAAGTTTCTTAGTAGCACCAACATTTTGATTTGTCCACCAAGTGCAACAATCCGAATTCCATCAATCCCTGATGCACGCTGCCCTCTTGTGTGTGTACACTGGTACTGCAGGTTTCCCGGTGTGGCTCGTGAGAAGAACGTTCAACCCTACCTACCTTCCTCTGGGCGATCTGAAATAGCTTAAATCAAATACAAAATACAAACTCGTCTTTAATTCTACTATACGAATCGCAAAAATCAATACACGCCAGTGCTAACTGTGTTCTCAGGATGCATCTCAGAGTGTTCTTATGTAAGAAAAAAAAAACAAACAAACATGATGGCATTGTGATCCAGAACCTCACCAGAATTGATTATTTTCCTCTAAATGCATCTCCCCGGGCTCTTCGTTTCAAGTTAATAAGATGGCGTTTGTGATGCTTCTGAAAGTTAGTCGGTCACGTGCCAGAAAACATATTGACTGTTGCACAAAGTGCTCAAACTGGAGACTCCTTCCATAAGTAAAGAATAATACACTTAGGGGCATGCTGTTATCGGAAAATAATCAATAACAGGCTGGTGGGATGAGGAGTGGAGTTACAGACATGGGGAGAACATGCAAACTCCACACGGAAAGGCCCCTGTTACACGGGCCTTCTCGAACCCATGACCTTCTTGCTGTGAGGCACATGTGAAGTGCCGCCATCTTGGTCGTCATCAACCGCGGTTAGAATTTTAAATCCAGTTCATAATTTGCTCCTTGTATTAGGGAGACTTGATATACAGTGGTGCGTGAAAGTTTGTGAACCCTTTAACATTTTCTATATTTCTGCATAAATATGACCTAAAACATCATCAGATTTTCACACAAGTCTTAAAAGTAGATAAAGAGAACCCAGTTAAACAAATGAGACAAAAATATTAGATTTGGTCATTTATTTATTGAGGAAAATGATCCAATATTACATATCTGTGAGTGGCAAAAGTACCTTTGCTTTCAGTATCTGGTGTGACCCCCTTGTGCAGCAATAACTGCAACTAAACGTTTGCGGTAACTGTTGATCAGTCCTGCACACCGGCTTGGAGGAATTTTAGCCCGTTCCTCCGTACAGAACAGCTTCAACTCTGGGATGTTGGTGGGTTTCCTCACATGAACTGCTCGCTTCGGGTCCTTCCACAACATTTCCATTGGATTAAGGTCAGGACTTTGACTTGGCCATTCCAAAACATGAATTTATTCTTCTTTAACCATTCTTTGGTAGAACGACTTGTGTGCTTAGGGTCGTTGTCTTGCTGCATGACCCACCTTCTCTTGAGATTCAGTTCATGGACAGATGTCCTGACATTTTCCTTTAGAATTCGCTGGTATAATTCAGAATTCATTGGTCCATCAATGATGGCAAGCCATCCTGGCCAAGATGCAGCAAAACAGGCCCAAACCATGATACTACCACCACCATGTTTCACAGAAGGGATAAGGTTCTTATGCTGGAATGCAGTGTTTTCCTTTCTCCAAACATAAAGCTTCTCATTTAAACCAAAAAGTTCTATTTTGGTCTCATCCTTCCACAAAATATTTTCCAATAGCCTTCTGGCTTGTCCATGTGATCTTTAGCAAACTGCAGACAAGCAGCAATGTTCTTTTTGGAGAGCAGTGGCTTTCTCCTTGAAACCCTGCCATGCATACCATTGTTGTTCAGTGTTCTCCTGAAGGTGGACTCATGAACATTAACATTAGCCAATGTGAGAGAGGCCTTCAGTTGCTTAGAAGTTACCCTGGGGTCCTTTGTGACCTCGCCGACTATTACACGCCTTGCTCTTGGAGTGATATTTGTTGGTCGACCGCTCCTGGGGAGGGTAACAATGGTCTTGAATTTCCTCCATTTGTACACAATCTGTCTGACTGTGGATTGTTGGAGTCCAAACTCTTTAGAGATGGTTTTGTAACCTTTTCCAGCCTGATGAGCATCAACAACGCTTTTTCTGAGGTCCTCAGAAATCTCCTTTGTTCGTGCCATGATACACTTCCACAAACACGTGTTGTGAAGATCAGACTTTGATAGATCCCTGTTCTTTAAATAAAACAGGGTGCCCACTCACACCTGATTGTCATCCCATTGATTGGAAACACCTGACTCTAATTTCACCTTCAAATTAACTGTTAATCCTAGAGGTTCACATACTTTTGCCACTCACAGATATGTAATATTGGATCATTTTCCTCAATAAATAAATGACCAAGTATAATATTTTTGTCTCATTTGTTTAACTGGGGTCTCTTTATCTACTTTTAGGACTTGTGTGAAAATCTGATGTTGTTTTAGGTCATATTTATGCAGAAATATAGAAAATTCTAAAGGGTTCACAAACTTTCAAGCACCACTGTATCTAGGGTTCGGATTTGGGAAGACTTTACATTTTAAACTACTTGATGATGTAATAAGACTGGACTCATTCATACATTCATTCTATCTACAGTAGACCCCCGCCTATTCGCGGTTCAGTATTCGCGAATTCACATATTCGCGGGAGTTTATATAGAACATCTCTCCTATACATTCGCGGAAATCTCAGCGATTCGCGGTCATTTGCGGCGAACATATCGAACGTTTACGCACTGCGAACGTTTACGCACTGCTACATTCTCGGAGCTGAATGCTCGCTCGCTATTGGCTGAAGTTTGAATGGCAGGCTGCTGCTCATTGGCTGATGTGAATGAGCGCATTGTACAGTACAGTCTCGCGGTTCCCGTAGTTCAGACTTGTTCACGTGTTGTGCGTTCTTGGTATTTTTGAATAATTTTTACACCCTACAATGGCTCCTAAACGCTCTGCATCTTCTAAGGCTCCTGCCAAGGAACCTAAGCACCAGAAGAAGGTAATGACGCTGCTGTTTGGGATCATAGCCTAGGGTATAGGGAGTGTTTTAGACATCAAAATAAGCATTTGTGAGCAGTTTTATGGGGGGGCGGGGTTACAAGTATTCACGATTTTGGCTTATTCGCAGCCATGTTCGGTCCCTAACCCCCGCGAATACTGAGGGCTTACTGTATCATTCCTTCCATCGCAATCATTCCTGGTCTAGTGGTTAAGGTGTGAGGTTAAGAATCAAAAAGTTCAGAGTTCGAATCCTGGTTAAGTATGAAAAAAAAAGATATTTTTGAACAGACAAGAGGGAATGCCATGTCGGTGTATACAGAGAGGAAGTGGATGGAAGAAAGAGAAAAGAAGTGATGGAAAATCCATTTTAAAGATAGACTGCCTTTCAGATCTTTCAAGTGTAGGTCATAAAAAGAATGTTCCCAACATTTTTGTTTAGTGGACCGAAAGCTACTGAATTCGAATCACAGACTTCCAATTTTATTGGTTTTTTTTTTTTAAACAAAACAATTAATGAATTCACGGTATTTCACCATACAGACCGACCTTAAACTGGTAAATAATACATTAATTTTTTTCTTTACCAAATTCTAACAGAAAACGAGAGCGCCCGAAAGGGAAAACCGAGCCGAGCCGCCATTTTGAATCCTCATTCACGGCTGTAATGCAAATGGCTTCCTCCTCGGTATACAAGTGCACTTCCATGGCAGGAAAAAACTACATTTTGCCACCTATGTATACGGAAGCTGAGAGAGGCCCTTCATATAATCCTTTTTTTTTAATTCACCTTGTTATCCTGAGATAACGACATAATTAATTCAGGATCTCGAGAAAACAACACAACTAATTCGAGATCTCAGGAAAACAAAACCGTTTTTCCGTGATCTCGAGAAAACAAAATTTCTTCATGATCTCAAGTAAACAGCTGAGAAATGGTTCATTCAGGTGCGCCAAGAGACTTGTGATATGCTGACTTTGGGGCTATTTCTCATTCTGTATAGACGCAACTTTGGTCATTAGAATGTCTGGAATAATCGATCACCTAATAAGGCAATATTTTGATCAGGGGTTGACACAGGGAGAGATTGCATTAAGTCTTTTAATAAGGGATCATTTCAAAATTAGTCCGCGGCACCTCTGCAGAAGACTGGCCCGGCTTCGTCTCTACCGACGGAGATACAGTGATCCAGCTGAGATCATGAAATAATTGTTTTGTTTTCTCGAGATCTCGAAATAACGGTTTTGTTTTCTCGAGATCTCAAATTAGTTGTGTTGTTTTCTCGAGATCCTGAATTAATTATGTCGTTATCTCGGGATAACAAGGTGAATAAAAAAAAAGGATTATATGAAGGGCCTCTCTCGGCTTCCGTATATGTAGTCCCCCATTTATACAAAATTGAGTCATTCAGGATTCAGCCATGTTTTTGCTCGGCGTTAGCAACAGTTAGAGGTTTTTAGCTTTCTCCTGAAATGTTTTCTTTTATTTCTTCTTCCTCAGGGTAGTAAAACTCGCTTTCGCTGTGAACACTGTCGTTATCACTATCCATGCTGTAAAATTAATGCTATTCTCCTGAGAAATGCTGGCAAAAATTTATAAGACTTCTGATAATCTTCTAAATAAATCTTATTAAAAAAAGATAAATGTTGACAAAAAATTCGACTATAGTTGTTGTTGTTGTGAACGAGCGAGTTGCCGGAGGTCTGTAACTGGGGTCCGTACCGTAGGATACAGACCCACTCACCAGCCAATCAGAGCGCAGGATTTGATGGAAACCGCACCATGAAAAAAAAAAAAAAAAGACGTTATGTTCTATACGAAAGAAAGGAAACGCTGGACCAAACTAATAAATATCGGCGCTCAGTGAACACCTCGGTGTGATCAGCTGTTCGTTTAGCGACAGAACAATGGAACGGTCAGTGCACGCTCAAAGGTAAACCTGCGCATGCACACACACACACACACACACACACACACGGACTTCCTCTGTCTGCTTGCTTGACTGCGCGATGTGAGCGATTTCATGCGCATTATTTGCCCTCAAATTAAACAACTTCCCAGCCACAAAATGGCCTGATATTTTGTGAGATATTACAGAAAAACATAAAATCACAATGACCACTTTTCAGAGCGAACTAAATTTCGCCGATTTTATGAAATCGAAAGGCCGTCTAGCTTTAAGAATCATAAGGGTTGTTTTACAATCAGGGTACGCGAGCTAAAAATCACATTTAACTCTTATCTTCAATATCAAAAGGCTTGACTAAATAAACTTGGTTGTTTATTGTAGCCCTGTGATCGCTCTATTTACCATGCAAAAAAAAAATTTGGTGAGAACGTTATTTTTGGTGAATGTATGGCAATATATGTCATATTTAGCAAAATTACTCGTGTCATCTAGAAAAAAAGTGCTTTTTTGACCACGGGTAGCTCCAAAAGGGATGCACGTAAGTCATTCTTTATACCATAAAACAAATATTTGGTTCCATATCATTGGAAACATAGTTAAGTTTTAATGTTGAATGCCAGTAAGTTTTCAGACTATTTTGATCAAATTAGTATGGAATTGTGTCAAAAAAAATTCTCTCCGAGACAGCTAATTTTTCAATATAAAATAACATATCTAAAATGATTATTTTCATCCCAAAATGTGGTCAAGATATTGGGACACGAATATTAGAGACAACTAACACAAAGCTTACAGCCTTATATTTAAAAGCACTATGGAAGTAGTGGATTCTGAATTGTAAAAAAATGTCCTCTCCGAGAATCACTTCATTTGTTTCTCCCATCTTATAGCAGATTACACAAAACTACCATACACACGTCAAAAAATTACCTGAAATCTGTTCTTTAACTTGTCCTTCACTTAAAAACCGGTACAAGAACCAGTTTGAATCAATTTGAATTTTGGACCCCTGTGACACAAACTTTGTACCCTGATTGTAAAACAACCCTTAAATAATCCAAAATTTTACCGAGGTTGGAAATTATGAACTAGGTTTAAAAAAAAAAATTTGTTGAAATATATAGAAATCTACAGGTTAGATATACTCCAATACACTAGACCAGGGCTTTTCAAAATGTGGGGCGCGCCTCCCCTAGGGGGCGCCAGAGTTCTTCGGGGGGGGGGGGGGCGCAACGTGAGGAAAAATAAACCAGAATAAGTTACTATTGCGGACATTTAGCGCACTTCAGCTAGCCTTTGCCAGAGACAAAATGGATAGATTTTTAGTACCTAAAGCTACAGTGAGTGAGGAGACAGAGTCTGGGCCAAGCAAAAAAAGAAGGAAGTATGACCACGATTATTTAAAGTTTGGATTTTCATGGACTGGATCTGAAGATGCTCCACTGCCACAGTGTGTTGTTTGCCAAGAGGTGCTAGCTAACGATGCTATGAGATGTTGAAAATGTGTAAAACAAGATGTTTAAAAAAAAAAGCACAGATGTTTAAAATGTGTAAAAAAGCTCATGTTTTAAATGTGTAAAAAAAAAAAGATGTTTTAAAAAAGCACAGATGTTTAAAATGTGTAAAAAAGAGGTTTTAATAAAGCTCATGTGTAAAAAAAGAGGTTTTAAAAAGCAGAGATGTTTAAAATGTGTCAAAAAAAGATGTTTTAAATGTGTAAAAAAAGATGTTTTCAAAAGGCACACGTTTAAAATGTGTAAAAAAAAAGAGGTTGTCAAAAAGCACAGATGTTTAAAATGTGTAAAAAAAAAGACGTTTTAATAAAGCTCATGTTTTAAATGTGTAAAAAAAAGAGGTTTTAAAAAAGCACAGATGTTTAAAATGTGTAAAAAAAGATGTTTTAAATGTGTAAAAAGAGGTTTTAAAAAAAGCACAGATGTTTAAAATGTGTAAAAAAAAAAGAGGTTTTAATAAAGCTCATATGTTTTAAATGTGTAAAAAAAAGAGGTTTTAAAAAAGCACAGATGTTTAAAATGTGTAAAAAAAAAAAGAGGTTTTAAAAAAGCACAGATGTTTAAAATGTGTAAAAAAAGATGTTTTCAAAAGGCACACGTTTAAAATGTGTAAAAAAAAAGAGGTTGTCAAAAAGCACAGATGTTTAAAATGTGTAAAAAAAAAAGACGTTTTAATAAAGCTCATGTTTTAAATGTGTAAAAAAAAGAGGTTTTAAAAAAGCACAGATGTTTAAAATGTGTAAAAAAAGATGTTTTAAATGTGTAAAAAGAGGTTTTAAAAAAAGCACAGATGTTTAAAATGTGTAAAAAAAGAGGTTTTAATAAAGCTCATATGTTTTAAATGTGTAAAAAAAAGAGGTTTTAAAAAAGCACAGATGTTTAAAATGTGTAAAAAAAGATGTTTTAAATGTGTAAAAAGAGGTTTTAAAAAAAGCACAGATGTTTAAAATGTGTAAAAAAAGAGGTTTTAATAAAGCTCATATGTTTTAAATGTGTAAAAAAAAGAGGTTTTAAAAAAGCACAGATGTTTAAAATGTGTAAAAAAAAAGAGGTTTTAATAAAGCTCATATGTTTTAAATGTGTAAAAAAAAGAGGTTTTAAAAAAGCACAGATGTTTAAAATGTGTAAAAAAAGATGTTTTAAATGTGTAAAAAGAGGTTTTAAAAAAGCACAGATGTTTAAAATGTGTAAAAAAAAAAAAAGAGGTTTTAATAAAGCTCATATGTTTTAAATGTGTAAAAAAAAGGTTTTAAAAAAGCACAGATGTTTAAAATGTGTAAAAAAAAAGAGGTTTTAAGAAAGCACAGATGTTTACAATGTGTAAAAAAAGATGTTGAAAATGTGTAAAAAAAGAGGTTTTAAAAAAAGCACAGATGTTTTAAACGTGTAAAAAAAGAGGTTTTAATAAAGCACAGATGTTTTAAATGTGTAAAAAAAGACGTTTTAATAAAGCTCATACGTTTTAAACGTGTAAAAAAGAGGTTTTAATAAAGCTCATATATTTTAAATGTGTTAAAAAAAGATGTTTTCAAAAAGCACAGATGTTTTAAATGTGTAAAAGAAAAAATGTGTACAACAACCATTTTTTTTTTAAATACGAATTTAACATTAAGTATAGCAATAACAAAAATTGTAGGGGGGCGTTGTTTATTTGCTCTCTGAGGGGGGGCTGACTCTCCCACACTTTGAAAACCCCTGTACTATACTATAATTCATTATTTCCCAGAAATGTAAAGATGTGTGCAGTAAAAACAGCCCCAGGTGAGTTTGTGATGTTCTAACACCATGTTTTCTGTTCTTTACCACGACTCAACTGCTGACAGAAAGAACAGCACAACTGCTTCCGCAACCCATTTAATCTTTTTCATGCGACTGTCCCGCTCTGTTGTATCCTATAAATTTGCACAAGAGAGACGTTTCCGCTTGCTATCTTCCATTTGACGTCAAACACAAAGTATTTACAAATACAACGTCCTGGATTTCTAGAAACCTGGACCATCAGTATGTTCAGAAGAGAGATGAAGCGACAGAGGACATGCCTGGACGAGCTCCGGTGACAGAACCGAGTTATAACTCGACGTTAAGAAATGCGGCCATGTGATACTCGGAGATTTAAACCTCTGTCGTCAAGGAGGATGAAACACAAGAGCTGTACAAACTCGAATGAACTCTTAGAAATGGAGATTACTCCAGATAGGACTCCTGATCCGAATTAGCGGTCCAAGAAACTCCATCGTGGATTGGTTTTGTTCAGATACTGCTTTGTCTTTTGCTTCCTGAAATCGAATCGTGCAGAACAAACCTGCAAATCGTAACGATATGGCAATCTTATCTTAAAAGCATCAACAAAATCTGGGGTCTTTCCCCCCCCATCTTGTTATTGGCTCAAAGCAAACAAATCAAGTAGAATTCAATGTCAAAGGCTTTGACAGGGATGAAAAAACACTATTTCAGATAGTTGACCTTGACCTTGTTGTGACCTTGACCCTGAATGGATCAATTCCAAACTCTAATGCTTTCGATGAGCAATTATTCCGTATAAATCCTCAACCATTCAGCTAATCGTCCGTGCGATATCGCGTGAACAAGAATCTCAGACTCCACAATCTCCCAATTAAGAAGAAGAAGCAGCGTTTATTTGTCACATGTACACCCAAGCACAGTGAAATTCTTCCTCTGCCTTTAACCCATCTGAAGCAGTGAATGCAGAGCATTGGGCAGCTACGTACGCTACAGCACCCGGGGAGCAGTTGGGGGTTCGGTGCCTCGCTCAAGGGCACTTCAGCCATGACACAGAGGGAGGGGAAAGTGCTGTTCATTCACTCAACTCAAATTTTACCTGCCGGTCCTGGGAATCAAACCAGTGACCCTTTGGGCTCAAGGCTGTTTCTCTAACCTTTAGGTCCATCCATATAGATTTCAGCTAATTTGCATTACATGCAAAACATGCTACTTCTCCTATAAATTCTGATTGCGTTAAAATATCCTATTCACTGGATATGAGCAATCGCGTGCTCGGATTGGCTACTCTACTACTAGGCTATCAGCTCATATACCGTGAGTAGAGGAAAAAAAATGGCGGAGCGCGTTGCTGAACCAACCGAGGACGAAATAAAAACTGTACTTGAAAACAAAACCCGAAAAAAATACAAAAAGAAAAAGCAACAAAATATAGAATGAAAGTGTTTGGTGGTAAGAACATATTTTTATTTTTCAAGAATTATTATTATAGCATTTTTCACAAATTGTCATTTCGCCAGTTTGTGTACGTTCTAAGCGGAAATTATTTTGTCGGACGTTTTGTATAAAGGTTTTATTTATCGAATTTGCAAAAAATAAAAACGCTCCGTTTCTCAAAATCCAGGGAATGTGAAGAGAATAAAACCGTTATTCCACTCAATCTCGTCATTTTCGGCTTATAGCCATCAGCTCACGTACGACTCGATTTCATGGAATAACTTAAATATACCAAAGTCAACTTTATCATTATTATGTAAACTGCGTAACAGAATCTCTTTGAGAGAGTTGTATTATCGTGAAACATGAAAACTAGGTTCATCTAAAGTTATATTATCATTCCGTGTAACTTTGCACAAAAAAAACAAAAACAAAAACGCTTGGACCCCGCTAATTGCTCCTTAATCTAATAATTACAAACTCTACTGATTAAAATAATCAGGACTGTAATATTTGTAAGGCACAGCGATAGAACCTAAAAATTATTCTGTGATATTGTCTGACATTTTCACCATAATACAGTGTCCTCCACAATTATTGGCACCCTTTGTAAAGATTTGTTCAAAGGGTTAGGAGGAAAAAGTGAAGTCGCGTCATCTCACACTAAAATATGAGAAAAATCCAACCTTTAATTGAAAAATTTATTCAAGGAAAAACAAAAATCGCTCATCAACGAAAGCACATGCGTCACTATAATTGGCACCTCTGGAAATAATGGTGAACACTACGTACAGGAGCTGAAACATGTTTCCCATTTAAACAACTGTATAGTATTTTTGAGTCGATTGGCGCGTGTTGGAATTTTCACGCTGTAATCCATGACTTCCTGATTAACTGGGGAACAAATATGAGGCGACACAGAGGCCAAATTCCCCTCAACATCAACATGGGAAAGAGAAGAGACACACAAACCAAATGAGGGAGACGTGTGTTGAGTTTCATAAGTCAGGGAACGGTTATTATTTATTAAAAAAGCTACTCGCCTGAAAACGTCCTGTTAGGGCAAGAATAAAAAAGTGGACCCCAACTGGAACTGTTACACACACTCCTGAAACAGGAGCCAAGTTTATTTTGCCCCCATGTACAGTGAGGAGGAGGAGGAGGAGGGTAATGGCGTATTCACACCTACGTTGTTTGGTCCGGACCAAACGACCAAACGAACCAAATTTGCCTTGGTCCGGACCTTTTGGGTTGGTCTGAATACAAACCACTGAACTCTGGCCCGGACCAAACAAGCGGACCGAGACCGAGCTGCAAGGTCAGACTCGGTCCGGACCAAAGGAACCCTGGTGCGGATCTTTTGGAGGTGTGAAAGCAGACCGGACCTAATCCGACAGTTTTGCTTTTTTGTACCTCGGGAGCTTCCGTCGTTTGTCGAGCATTATGAGAAACAGAGTCTTGACACTCCACCGCAAAGTGCAAACACTGTTTCGGTTGTCAAGCGAACCTTACAACAGTCGTTCAGTCATTCAGACCAGTGGTAGGCTAGACTACAGAGTACAAAAAATGAGTAGGGGGCAAACGTGGGCCGAGGAAGAAACGCGTACCCTTGTGGATATATGGGCAGATGTCCACATATCTGAGCTTTTGGAGAGAACACACAAAAATGCCGACGTGTTTGCTGTATTCAGTGAGAAAATGAAGGAGAAGGGGTTCACGCGCTCCCCAGAACAATGTCGGCTAAAAGTGAAGAAACTCCGTCAGACCTACATTAAAATCAGGGACATTCTTTCAAAAAGTGGCGGTACTAGCGACGCAAAAAAGAAATTCATCTATTGCGTGAAGAGCCAGAACTGTCACAACATGATGTGCGCTCATCAGCGCCATCCTCCGTAGCCGCCTTGCCCTTTGTCGTCGTCGTTGATAAATTACTTGTACAACAGCATAGTAATCGCACGATTGTGAAAACAGTAAAAACTGGAAAAAACATATAGCTTTGATGACATTAAAAAGAATAACAGCACGGAAAGCCTCCATGACTACTTTTGAACTTAACGCTTTGTGCGCGTGTCGTCTCTGACCAATAGCTGAACGACCTCAGGACGCGTGGCTTTGTTGACAGATTTTGGTCCGCTTACTAAAATGTACAGTGTGAAAGCGAACCGCATCAAAATGAAAAAATAAAAAAAACATTTGGTTCGGACCAAAGCAAGTGAACTATCGAACTATCCTGGTCTGAATACACCCTAAAAGAGGCCAAAAAAAAAATCCCAAAAGATCACTGTTGATGAATTACAGGAAAAAGTAAAATCTTGGAGTTTCTAAATCTCCAGACCCACCATCGGACTCCACCTCCATGCCAACAGATTATTTAGAAGGTTCCAGAAAAAAGCCTTTTCTGTCAGTTAACCACAAACGTAAGCGCCTGAGGATTGCAAAACGCTACGGCAACTTTGACTGGAACCGTGTTCTCTGGTCTGATGTAGGGCTGTGCGATGTCCCCTTAATTGGCATCGACGATGTTTACAGTGCAAACATCATGATGGACGATCATATCGTGGGCTGGGGGGGGATTTTAATACCACGTTATTAAATATTATTATTAAAAGTATTAGATACTCATCCAAGGCTTTGGCATGTAAAGAAAAAAAGCGCTAGGTGATGTGGAATATTTGGCCTTGATAACGGATATGTGGTCCAGCTGCAACATGATGCCCTACATGTCAGCTACCGTACATTATGTGGACTGAGAGTGGGCAATGCAGTCCAAATGCCTGCAGACGAGTTTCATGCCAGAGACACATTCAGTGGACAATTTAGAAGACACATTGCGCGAGACGCTTGCCGAAAAGATCGCCTGCATAACAACGGGGCGAATATTGTCACAGCCATCAGGCAACTGAAATGGCCGTGGTTAAGTTGTTTTGGGCACAATTTGAACCTGGCTATAACCAACTCGCTTGCGCAACAGAGGGCCAGTACAGCCCGAGCGTTTGGAGTTTGCCGAGCAGTCAACACTGCGTTTGCGCACAGCTGGCTTCGCTGATCACTGTAGATATTAATCAGCTCTAACAATGAAAGACTAGTATTCAAACTATGAGAAGAAACTACACTTAAGCTATTACTCATTGTTTATTTACACCATTTCAATTGAAGATGCGTTTCGGCCTTTAGTGCGCACTTGAACGCGCTAATTTTTCCAATTTATTAGTGTTTGAATTATTGCACCAGCTTTTAAAATCATGATTTAATATATTTTTTTTTTTTACTGTCTTTACATTTATCAGAATCACCTTCATTCTTCCATTTGGTTTGACATTATGGCTTAGAGTGGACCATTTTGTGTCTGAAAGTAGGCCTATTTACCAGATTAAAGTTATTTGACTTCTGCCGAAGTCTGCGCTTCACTGCCGTTTGATAAGGTGCAATATTTCCCGACTGAAGTCGTTAATAGTGGATATTTGTTTGAACAACATGACAAATTTTACATTAAAAGTATAGTGTAGGCTAAAAAATGAAGTCAAAATTTATTATTAGTAGCATACTGTATTTGTGTAACCACATGTTATGTTCACTAGCACGTCCCTGCACCATAGCCTACGTGAACAAGCGGTAATAGGATATTACTTTATAATGATTTATATAATTATGTATTTATATACATGTTATATAATATATTTATATATTAAACAGGGTGGCACGGTGGTGTAGTGGTTAGCGCTGTCGCCTCACAGCAAGAAGGTCCTGGGTTCAAGCCCCGGGGCCGGCGAGGACCTTTCTGTGCGGAGTTTGCATGTTCTCCGCGTGTCCGCGTGGGTTTCCTCCGGGTGCTCCGGTTTCCCCCACAGTCCAAAGACATGCAGGTTAGGTTAACTGGTGACTCTAAATTGAGCGTAGGTGTGAATGTGAGTGTGAATGGTTGTCTGTGTCTATGTGTCAGCCCTGTGATGACCTGGCGACTTGTCCAGGGTGTACCCCGCCTTTCGCCCGTAGTCAGCTGGGATAGGCTCCAGCTTGCCTGCGACCCTGTAGAAGGATAAAGCGGCTAGAGATAATGAGATGAGATGAGATATATTAAACAAAACTAACTAACTAAACTAACAAAAAACTAACTTTTTAGGTTAAATAGGCCCAGATGATACCGTATATGCATGTTTATGACAGGAGGGGGCGTGGTATCATGATGGTGGCTCTCCATCGTGATGGATGACCGCCATCGTCGATGGACGATGGCATCGTTTATCGGCACAGCCCTAGTCTGATGGTTTTGGTAATAACCACTCGTGGTGGGTTTGGTGTAAAAAGCCGGCGGTTATCATGAAAAGAACCCGATCCCAACTGGAAAACATGGTGGAGGTTCTGTGAGGATTGTTTTGGGGCCGTTTTTCCTCCAAAGGCCCTGAAGAAACCTTGTTAGGAGTCCATGGCGTCATGGATTCCATGAAATCCCAGGACATTTGAATTCTAAATCTGGCTCCTCTGCATTTTAGGAAACTCAAACTGGGTCGTCATTGGATCTTCAAGCTTCGGATCATCGTCCTGCTGATGTCCAAATCAACACAAGCTTGACCTGAACCCTCGTGAAAACCTGTGGGATGAGCTGAAGAGGAGACAGCGCGAGAGAGGGTCCAGGACCCTGGATGACCTGTGTAAAGAGGAACGGTCTCCGATGTCCTGCTCTGTATCTCCAACCTTATCAGAGAGACTCCGTGCTGTTTTACTTCCAAAGGGAGGGTGTACAAAGTATTAAACGCAGGGGTGTGAATAATAGCAATGTGTTTTTGTTGAAAATATTTCTTGAGAGACGTTTTCCTTGGAATAAATGCATTTCAATTAGAGGTTGGATTTTTCTCATTTTTTCAATGGGAGATGAAGCGACTTCACCGAAAGGCGGAACGCTTTTGACTAATCTTTACATGACGGCGCATGCATACTGTTAAGTATCCAGACGCCGAGGAGCCAGGGGCGGGCTCGGCGGACAGCTGTCATAAAGGCACGCTGCTCCCATCAGCACGCTCGCTCATGAGCGCCAGAGCTGCGCTTGCGTGCTGTTCGTGAACTCAACACGTATTTGTTTTGCTTTGATCTGGTGTCTGTTTCTCCGTCTCCCACTACCGCAGACAGGAAGACCGTTATATAATATCTCTAATATTTATTACGCGAGCTCTGTGCATCATGCTACATGATACAGCCTCTTCCGTGAGGGTAAAAACATTACAGGTATTTAGCAGATGCTCTTATCCAAAGCGACGTACAGTGGTGCTTGAAAGTTTGTGAACCCTTTAGAATTTTCTATATTTCTGCATAAATATGATCAAAAACATCATCAGATTTTCACACAAGTCCTAAAAGTAGATAAAGAGAACCCAGTTAAACAAATGAGACAAAAATATTATACTTGGTCATTTATTTATTGAGGAAAATGATCCAATATTACATATCTGTGAGTGGCAAAAGTATGTGAACCTTTGCTTTCAGTATCTGGTGTGACCCCCTTGTGCAGCAATAACTGCAACTCAACGTTCCCGGTAACTGTCTATCAGTCCTGCACACCGGCTTGGAGGAATTTTAGCCCGTTCCTCTGTACAGAACAGCTTCAACTCTGGGATGTTGGTGGGTTTCCTCACATGAACTGCTCACTTCAGGTCCTTCCACAACATTTCGATTGGATTAAGGTCAGGACTTTGACTTGGCCATTCCAAAACATTACCTTTATTCTTCTTTAACCATTCTTTGGTAGAACGACTTGTGTGCTTAGGGTCATTGTCTTGCTGCATGACTCATCTTCTCTTGAGATTCAGTTCATGGACAGATGTCCTGACATTTTCCTTTAGAATTCGCTGGTATAATTCAGAATTTATTGTTCCATCAATGATGGCAAGCCGTCCTGGCCAAGATGCAGCAAAACAGGCCCAAACCATGATACTACCACCACCATGTTTCACAGATGGGATAAGGTTCTTATGCTGGAATGCAGTGTTTTCCTTTCTCCAAATATAATGCTTCTCATTTAAACCAAAAATGTCTATTTTGATCTCATCCATCCACAAAACATTTTTCCAATAGCCTTCTGGCTTGTCCACATGATCTTTAGCAAACTGCAGATGAGCAGCAATGTTCTTTTGGAGAGCAGTGGCTTTCTCCTTGCAACCCTGCCATGCACACCATTGTTGTTCAGTGTTCTCCTGATGGTGGACTCATGAACATTAACCTTAGCCAATGTGAGAGAGGCCTTCAGTTGCTTAGAAGTTACCCTGGGGTCCTTTGTGACCTCGCCGACTATTACACGCCTTGCTCTTGGAGTGATATTTGTTGGTCGACCGCTCCTGGGGAGGGTAACAATGGTCTTGAATTTCCTCCATTTGTACACAATCTGTCTGACTGTGGATTGGTGGAGTCCAAACTCTTTAGAGATGGTTTTGTAACCTTTTCCAGCCTGATGAGCATCAACAACGCTTTTTCTGAGGTCCTCAGAAATCTCCTTTGTTCATGCCATGATACACTTCCACAAACATGTGTTGTGAAGATCAGACCTTGATAGATCCCTGTTCTTTAAATAAAACAGGGTGCCCACTCACACCTGATTGTCATCCCATTGATTGAAAACACCGGACTCTAATTTCACCTTCAAATTAACTGCTAATCCTAGAGGTTCACATACTTTTGCCACTCACAGATGTGTAATATTGGATCCTTTTCCTCAATAAATAAATGACCAAGTATAATATTTTTGTCTCATTTGTTTAACTGGGTTCTCTTTATCTACTTTTAGGACTTGTGTGAAAATCTGATGATGTTTTGGGTCATATTTATGTAGAAATATAGAAAATTCTAAAGGGTTCACAAACTTTCAAGCACCACTGTACAACATTCCCAGTCGGGGGTTCGGTGCCTTGCTCAAGGGCACTTCAGCCATTCCTGCTGGTCCGGGGAACCGAACCAGCGACCTTTTGGTCCCAAAGCAGCTTCTCTAACCATCAGGCCGTGGCTTCCAAACAAAACCGCACCCTGCTCATTTCTGGACGAAAGTCGATATATGGGCTGAATCGCGATATGATACAAACGATCATATCGCGATAATAATCATTTATTTATCGATATACTGCCCAGACCAAGAACAGGCTCTTTGCAGCGACAGGTCACATGCTTGGATACCACATAGCAACGCCATACTGGAGAGCAAGCTTTCAGGTAAACAGAACCCTCGACAAGGTCAAGCACAAAACTGGTTTCAGCAGTTTATAGCGCTTAATCTCTTTCCTTTCCTCGAAAAATTGTCAACATAGGTTTATCGCGAAGGTATTGACTTTCAACAGACGGCGTTTGGATCTTCGCGCCAAACATGCCGACTTCGCAAGGTAGATATACGTGTACACCAAAAAGCCTTGTAAAAGCACTGACTGTAACTCAAACAGCTCCATAATAAAAGTTTTCAAGGTATGAAGTTGTTTTTGTACAGTTTAGTGACATCTTGAAGATGCAAACGAACAATTTACCGCGATGATGACACGAAGCTCGTCTTCCCTCCTCCTCTCAGCCCTTTGTGCGTCTATGTGACAGATAAAGGCTCGAATTCTAAAAATCAGAAATTTTTTGTAACAGTGTGATTTTTTTTTTTACTGGCAACAAAACACACAAATCAACAGACTTCACTTTTACGAAGTTTAAATCTCAGCCGGCGAGATAACGCAGACGCTGTACTGACAAGATCAATTTTCTTGGTGAATAAAAACAAACAACAGAATGTCATATAAAATGATCAATGAGACGTCGATGCGCTGTAATAAGTACGTGTTATCATCGCGGTAAATTGCAGGGCTTTCCCCAAAGCGCGGATACGTGGCGCTCTGCAGCGCCGTCACTTGCGCACCAAAAAAAAAAAAATCAATCATCAATACCATAAATTGAACAACACAGAGTATTTTCCGCACCGAACTATCTCCTGTTCTTCTCTGAAAATGGAGTAATAACTACAGAAATAGGGAGATATTGTAATATATACCGTAGGTCTAGATTATCCTGATACTCAACCCAGAAGTGAAAATAAAAGGGTTTCGCTGCGTGCACTGACTACCATTCATAACCACACATAAAACCACGTTCTAGGCACTGGTCACTAGATGGCGCTGCTGCTTGATTTGACCTCGATTCTGTTCCTGGCATCCTGGAATTGGAAAATGAAGGTGTGTGCTAGGGCGGCACGGTGGTGGTGTGGTTAGCGCTGTCGCCTCACAGCAAGAAGGTCCGGGTTCGAGCCCCGTGGCCGGCGAGGGCCTTTCTGTGCGGAGTTTGCGTGTTCTCCCCGTGTCCGCGTGGGTTTCCTCCGGGTGCTCCGGTTTCCCCCACAGTCCAAAGACATGCAGGTTAGGTTAACTGGTGACTCTAAATTGAGCGTAGGTGTGAATGTGAGTGTGAATGGTTGTCTGTGTCTATGTGTCAGCCCTGTGATGATCTGGCGACTTGTCCAGGGTGTACCCCGCCTTTCGCCCGTAGTCAGCTGGGATAGGCTCCAGCTTGCCTGCAACCCTGTAGAACAGGATAAAGCGGCTAGAGATAATGAGATGGTGTGTGCTACCAAGTGTTTTCATTTCAAATCTAATTTTGACCTTTAAATTTCACCCCTTGCATATGTGACAAGGTAAAAAAAACAGAAAACTGTGCCTAAAATCAGCCTTAGATGCCACCAGAATGCACCATTTTGAAGTCTCAAATTTCAAATTTTTCTGGAGGAGCATGACCAGACCCCACTAGCAGCCTTCGGGTCGGACCCCGCATCAGTAGCACCGCTCTGAAATTTCTTTTTCCTGAGGAAAGCCCGGAATTGTTCGTTTACCTGTTTTGCTGCATCTGGGCCAGGACAGCTTGCCATCATTGATGGAACAATGAATTCTGAATTATACCAGCGAATTCTAAAGGAAAATGTCAGGACATCTGTCCATGAACTGAATCTCAAGAGAAGGTGGGTCATGCAGCAAAACAACGACCCTAATCATACAAGTCGTTCTAGCAAAGAATGGTTAAAGAAGAATAAAAGTTAATGTTTTGGAATGGCCAAGTCAAAGTCCTGACCTTAATCCAATGGAAATGTTGTGGAAGGACCCGAAGCGAGCAGTTCATGTGAGGAAACCCACCAACATCCCAGAGTTGAAGCTGTTCTGTACGGAGGAATGGGCTAAAATTCCTCCAAGCCGGTGTGCAGGACTGATCAACAGTTACCGCAAACGTTTAGTTGCAGTTATTGCTGCACAAGGGGGTCACACCAGATACTGAAAGCAAAGGCTCACGTACTTTTGCCACTCACATATGTAATATTGGATCAGTTTCCTCAATAAATAAATGACCGAATATAATATTTTTGTCTCATTTGTTTAACTGGGTTCTCTTTATCTACTTTTAGGACTTGTGTGAAAATCTGATGATGTTTTAGGTCATATTTATGCAGAAATATAGAAAATTCTAAAGCGTTCACAAACTTTCAAGCACCACTGTAACTTACAAGTGTAGTCACGTGTAAAAGTTACGTTTACATTGAAAAGCTCTTAGATAAAAAGAAGCAAGGCTCCATAAATTATTTTCTGAGGTAAGCTTGGAGGTAATGCCAGCTAATGGCTAACAAGATGACAAACCGAGCAGCTCTGACTCAGATCAGCCCCGCCCCTAATTATGCATAAATGCAGTGTTCTCCACTACCTGAAGTTATAGTTCGGCGGTAGTATTGAGCGGCCAGGGGGTTCGCGAGGGGGGTGTCCCCCCTCGCACCAGAAAATTTTGAAATAAGAAACCCCTCGGATGCCATTTCCTGGCATCTAAGGCCCTGTCCACACGGCAACGGATTCAGGTGAATCTGATAAAATTGTTTATCGTTTAGGCCTGGCGTCCACACGGCACCGGCGTTTTGGGTGCCCCAAAACGAAATCTTTTGAGAACGGGTTCCAGAGTGGAAAAATCTGGCAACGGCGCCGTTGCAAAGTCGTCTGGATGAGTAGAACGGATTTGTTTACGATGACGTCACAACCGCATGACTGTGAGTGCTTCACGCCGGGTAGAAGTGTAACGAACTCAATGCGAGTTGTCAACAAATCCTATAACTTGGTTCATTAAACACGCTTACAAAATATTTTCACTGTGAATATTTCTTGTGTAATGGTGCAGAGTGAGAGAGAGAGAATATCTCACCAGCAAAAATAGGGAAAAAAAAAAAAGGAGCGATCTCACCTCTTCAGATGTTGGTTTAAGTCCGACAATACATTCCTCAAAAAGGGCGTAGAAGAACAAAGTAATCCATCAACATGTAGCATTCAATTTATTCCGGACCATTAAAGAATTCTGGAGGATATCAGAATGTTGGCGTACTGGCTTCCATCTACCCCCGTTCATTCCTCTTTCCGTGTCTTTCGTTTTACGCTACTGATTAATAATCAAAACTTTATGTGGCTAATGCTACAGAAGAACGGGTTTATGCGCACGCGTCCTACTTCTTCTATTGTTCTGGTGTCTCCGATGGGACCGTCTTACAGCGCACGTAGAGGTGTGGCATGTGTATTGCATCGTTTTCAGCAAGCGTTGCCATACGTACCTGATATTTTACTGATCCGTTGCCCATGTGGACGCGATATTTAAAAAAAAAAAATCTAGTTGCCGTTGTCGTGTGGATGTAGCCTCAGTTGCATGTTGTTTATTTCGCAAGTAGCTGCTTTTGTGCAAAATCTTCTGACACTGGGAGCCGACTTGACATTTATTTTGTCACTCCGTTACTGAAATGTTTATTGAATAGAATATCTTTGGTTTTAGTTGAATTCTACACAAAATTACCTTTCATTTGATGTGCAGTACGTGTCTTTTCTTTCCACCGTACTCCTCTCGGAGGTCTGAGGCAATCGGAGCCACTTACCTGACACGCACTCCTCTGTCGCCGCACTACACACGCGTAGTGACAAGTGAGCGAGCAAGCGTTAAGGGCCTCTGTTGAACCTATTGTAAAGTAAAGCGCATCAACGATCTGGGATCAGTAGGAATGGGAATCGAAAACCGGTTCCCAGTGTTTCAATTCCATGGAATCGTTTGCCAGATTTGCTAACGATTCCCTTATCGATTCCAGCGGGCACGACTAACGTCATGTATATTACGCAAGTTATGCAACGTGCGTAGCGACATGCAGTAAGCAGTAAACATGGCAACCAAGCGGTTTAAACGCTCAAAAGTTTGGCTGCATTTTTCAAGGAAAGATGACAACCGGGCGACCTGCAGCCATTGCAAAGTAGATATTACATCGCCGGGAGGGAACACGAGTAATACGTAAAAACATTTGCGCACACAGCATGCGATACTTTTAAATGAATGTCACGTTTTCGACATGCTTCGGACTGGTGAATCCGTGTTACTCCTAAACTAAACAAAGTTGATGCTAATCGACCTGTTTGTTCTCCTCTTTTTTCAAATGAGAATCGATAAAGAACCGAATCGTTAAGCAGAATCGAAAATGGAATCAGAATCGTAAAAATCTTATCAATTCCCACCCCTAGGGATCAGAGAATTACTTTGGTGTTTGTATTTGGCGTGGTTTTTTTTACTTTTCTTTGAAGTAAACTTTTTTTTTTTTTTTGACTGGGCGGCCAAAAATTAAGGTTCGGCGGCGCATTTACCTACGAGTCGGCGGTAATAGCTCTTCTGGCCGTTATGACTCGGCGGGCCGGGTGTCGTGGTTAGCGCTGTCGCCTCACAGCAAGAAGGTCCGGGTTCGAGCCCCGGGGCCGGCGAGGGCCTTTCTGTGTGGAGCTTGCATGTTCTCCCCCTGGGTTTCCTCCGGGTGCTCCGGTTTCCCCCACAGTCCAAAGACATGCAGGTTAGGTTAACTGGTGACTCTAAATTGACCGTAGGTGTGAATGTGAGTGTGAATGTGTCTATGTGTCAGCCCTGTGATGACCTGCCGACTTGTCCAGGGTGTACCCCGCCTTTCGCCCGTAGTCAGCTGGGATAGGCTCCAGCTTGCCTGCGACCCTGTAGAAGGATAAAGCGGCTAGAGATAATGAGATGAGATGAGGTTGCTGGTTCATCCAACACAGTGTCCCTTTATAAGAAAGTGAGAAACAAGATGGACGGAAAATAATGTACAGTTTGGAGCACTGGTACAAAATAAAACCACGTGTTCAGCTTAAAAAAATAAAGCCACAGCTTCCAATAGTAGGCTTGCTGTTTACTGTCTTCTCATCTCTCTTCATCTAAAGCCCTATTCGCACGGGATAAGTATTACCTGTGGACCTCGGGTAATTCGGAATAATTACAGAGAATGTCTGAGTTCTTAGTCTCGTGCGAATGCGCCATGTCCGTAATTTGCCAAGTAATAATTCCGCCGCGAATTACCTACTGTGTTTCGGCAAAACACAGACGTCCAGTGGTAATCCAAGTCCCGTGTGAATGCGCATGTCTGTGTTTGTAATTATTAAACGCGCGTCTCTTGCACTTTTCTGGAGTGAATAATGGAGGGTACGGGCGAAATTTTGATAAACAGCATTTCAGGGGCAAGTGGTAGCAGGCCTATCCCGTATTTGAACCAGATAAGCGTTTTGAACTCCTGTCTACTAGTGTTGTGACGTTCGCGAACGAACCGATTCTTTTGAACGGCTCCTAGGCATGAACGATGAGAACCGAGTCTCGAGCTGGGGGAGCCGTTCTTTCTGTCGTTCCTTTTCTGTACCGTGTTTCAGATGAAAAAGCTTTTGTCCAAGGACAAGAAGTAGGCTAAACAGCATTTGCCTTTTATTTATTCAAGTTTTATCTGTTTGCCTAATAGTTCAAATTGTTTTGTATATACTTTATAATGTAGTTGTGTGATATTAATGATAATATCATGGGAAAACTACTTTGCACGGACGTTCATTTAATTTATTCTATCGTCATTTTGTTTGTTCTATTTTTGTGTATTTTATTTATTTATCTGTTTGTCTAGTTGTATCTATTTTTTTAATAATAATATTTTTTGCATTAATAGTTTGTTTTTTCCTATTAAAATAATCTTGTGTTCTTGTTATAACTTTATTTATCTGACTGTTTAGTCGTATCTATTTTTGTTACAATTTCAATATTTTTAATATAGAAAGTTTGGTTTTTTCTACACTAAGTAACTTTAAAAACGCACATTGATAAAACTTGCTGAATTCGTGCTGAGTTTATCTCAAGAAGAAAAGAAATACATCACAATGGAAAAATAACTTCGTTCCGCCCGAATAAGTTCCAAATCTGTGCTCAAATCAGAATTTAAGGGAGTTGTACTCAATAACGTACAATATGACTCGGGTAGTCAATGACGTGGACAGGCTTTAATTTTCAAACAAATTTTGCATACACTGTACACACACAATCTTGCCTATAAATACCCGGGGGAAATGATGGGAAAATTGTCATTATTGAAGATGCCACGCCTAAGCCAAAATCAACGTGAACAGGCCATCGGGATGTTGCGTGCCGGAAGTACACAGACAGAGGTCGCCCGGCACTTCGGCGTTCATCATTCGACCATTTCCCATTTGAGTCAGCGTTACAGACAGACAGGGAGCACCAGGGATCGTCCACGCCCTGGTCAGCCTCGAGTCACGACGCCAGTTCAGGATCAGCACATCAGGCTAGCTCACCTCCGTGACAGATTCCTGACACCCTCAGTCACTGCTGCTGAGACCCCTGGACGACACAGACCCAGAATCTCCAGCGTGACGGTCCGAACATGGACCAACTGTCACTTTGAATTTTTTTATTGTGAATTAATTCTTGAGTTTGACAATAAATATCCTTTATCGATGTTTCAAGATGTGTGTGCATTACATACAATATCATAAATTTCAAATATATGCATGGATCTAAAGTGATATCATGTTGAATTCCATTGTGCGTTTTTAAAGTTACTTAGTATATTAAAATGTTCTTGTGTGATAACTAGTTTTTGTGTTATATTCATTGTAGTTGTACAACCCCGATTCCAAAAAAGTTGGGACAAAGTACAAATTGTAAATAAAAACGGAATGCAATAATTTACAAATCTCAAAAACTGATATTGTATTCACAATAGAACATAGACAACATATCAAATGTCGAAAATGAGACATTTTGAAATTTCATGCCAAATATTGGCTCATTTGAAATTTCATGACAGCAACACCTCAAAAAAGTTGGGACAGGGGCAATAAGAGGCTGGAAAAGTTAAAGGTACAAAAAAGGAACAGCTGGAGGACCAAATTGCAACTCATTAGGTCAATTGGCAATAGGTCATTAACATGACTGGCTATAAAAAGAGCATCTTGGAGTGGCAGTGGCTCTCAGAAGTAAAGATGGGAAGAGGATCACCAATCCCCCTAATTCTGCGCTGACAAATAGTGGAGCAATATCAGAGAGGAGTTCGACAGTGTAAAATTGCAAAGAGTTTGAACATATCATCATCTACAGTGCATAAAATCATCAAAAGATTCAGAGAATCTGGAAGAATCTCTGTGCGTAAGGGTCAAGGCCGGAAAACCATACCGGGTGCCCGTGATCTTCGGGCCCTTAGACGGCACTGCATCACATACAGGCATGCTTCTGTATTGGAAATCACAAAATGGGCTCAGGAATATTTCCAGAGAACATTATCTGTGAACACAATTCACCGTGCCATCCGCCGTCGCCAGCTAAAACTCTATAGTTCAAAGAAGCAGCCGTATCTAAACACGATCCAGAAGCGCAGACGTCTTCTCTGGGCCAAGGCTCATTTAAAATGGACTGTGGCAAAGTGGAAAACTGTTCTGTGGTCAGACGAATCAAAATGTGAAGTTCTTTATGGAAATCAGGGACGCCGTGTCATCCGGACTAAAGAGGAGAAGGACGACCCAAGTTGTTATCGGCGCTCAGTTCAGAAGCCTGCATCTCTGATGGTATGGGGTTGCATTAGTGCGTGTGGCATGGGCAGCTTACACATCTGGAAAGACACCATCAATGCTGAAAGGTATATCCAGGTTCTAGAGCAACATATGCTCCCATCCAGACGATGTCTCTTTCAGGGAAGACCTTGCATTTTCCAACATGACAATGCCAAACCACATACTGCATCAATTACAGCATCATGGCTGCGTAGAAGAAGGGTCCGGGTACTGAACTGGCCAGCCTGCAGTCCAGATCTTTCACCCATAGAAAACATTTGGCGCATCATAAAACGGAAGAGACGACAAAAAAGACCTAAGACAGTTGAGCAACTAGAATCCTACATTAGACAAGAATGGGTTAACATTCCTATCCCTAAACTTGAGCAACTTGTCTCCTCAGTCCCCAGACGTTTACAGACTGTTGTAAAGAGAAAAGGGGATGTCTCACAGTGGTAAACATGGCCTTGTCCCAACTTTTTTGAGATGTGTTGTTGTCATGAAATTTAAAATCACCTAATTTTTCTCTTTAAATGATACATTTTCTCAGTTTAAACATTTGATATGTCATCTATGTTCTATTCTGAATAAAATATGGAATTTTGAAACTTCCACATCATTGCATTCCGTTTTTATTTACAATTTGTACTTTGTCCCAACTTTTTTGGAATCGGGGTTGTATCTATTTTGTATCTCAGACTTAAATATTTTTGTAAAACAAGTGTTTTTCTATAAAATATTCTTGCGTTCTTGATAACTGTTCTTGAGTGGGTTCTTTTTTTTTTTTTTAACAGAAAAGCCGTTCTGCATGGACATTCATTGAAGCCCTCATTGTTTTTTAATGGTTGTTTAGGGGTTACAATAATGCAAGTCTAGGTTGCTTTATATAAAAGGTATGTCCAGAAATATTGATGTCACTGTCTAAGCAGAGGGATCTGGCTTCTTTAGACACTGTCTTCTTAAAACTGAATAAATATTTAAAAAGAGCCAAATGAGCCAGTCTTTTGAACGGCTCTTTTCAAAGAACGGATCACAAAGATGCGGATCCCATCAAAGAGCCATAAATCCCATCTCTACAAGACGAAACAGGATGCTGTGAACTTACGACACATCCGGTCACAATGTCTGTAAATTCAGTGAATTACAGACTTTTGCTTATCCCGTCCGAATGCGCCACAGAATGACACAGAGGTGCGGGGGTAATTGCGAATTACCAGAGGTCCATAGGTAATACTTATCCCGTGCGAATCGTACTTTAGTGACAAAAACACAGCGATATCTTCGAGTGTGTAACACAACCTGCTGCTCCTTTGTGCGTCTGCTTGTAATGAGCCTGTAATGACCTCATACAAAATGCAGCACACAGATCGGCTCTCACTCGCTGACTCGCTCTCTATACCAGAGTTCTGTACGGACACAGAGGTCTTCAAGAGACACACTCACTCCGTTCACACTGCAAGGCTTAAGGCTCGATTCCGATTTTTTTGTGAAATCCGATTTTTTTGTGAGGTCGTTCACATTAACAAATATATGCGACTTGTATGTGATCCTCAGTATGAACGAAAAGCGACCTAAAAGTGTTCCGCGTGCGCATTGCAGGATACGACGACGTCACACGCAGTGAGCATGGCCAGTGTTTATGGAAGTAAAACCGCCCGGTTGCGGTATGACCCATCCAATCTAGCTTGAATAGCTGCATCCCCCCAAATGGAAATCAGCTCCCTAACCTCTGCGTCCTTCCATTGAGAAGATTCAGAACCTTCACAGCCCGAAGCGTCCCTCGCATTGATGTCATGCGCCATGTTGTTGTAACTTTTTTTTTTGAGAGACCCGCCGCCTACTTCAGCGCAGAATAGTGACGTTTGTGGCTTGTTGATGACGTGCAAGTCGGATGAATGCGACCTGGCGGTTCAGACTGAAGTCGCATATGAAAAGATCGGATAGGAATCGGAATTAGGACCACATATCCAAACGGCCTGGGTCGGATTTGAAAAAATCGGATCTGTGTCGTTCATATTGTCAATAAAAGATCGGATACAGGTCACATATGGGCGAAAAGATCGGATTTGAGTCACTTCAGCCTGCAGTGTGAACGTAGTGACTGGGTCTCAATCAGGTTCTCAGAATTCTCTCTTTAACTGAGAAATATGACCAGAACGTCAAGGATGTAGTCGCTCATCTGACCCGCCACCCAAAACATCAAACAGGACTGAAATAGGACACTGTGAAAGAGGACCAACCTCCGCGACTAATGCTGTGTTCACACTTATACCGGTACGAAAGTGGTGTAACTGTATCGATACAAAGTATACCGGTACAGTTTAGTGCATCTGTCCACACTAGCGAGAAATGTTTGCGGTTTTCTTTCACGGTAGTTGAAATGCGCGTGCGCGAAATGTTTCCGTGGTTACCGAGTAACTTCCTTCCGAGAATATGGCGGATGAAACAACGTGTGTGTGCTTTTTGTTGTCAATGTACAGTCTGTATTTCTGGTGGTCATTTATTCAGTCGAATCGTATAAAACGCGCGAGGCAGTTGAGAAAGAAACAAACGAATCTCCGTTCTTCACTATTTTATTCAGCGAAGACGTCGATTGAGGTGTGTGACTTTGCGCATGCGCATTATATTTGTATCGATACAGAACCGCTTCATCTGTCCACACTACGCGAAGCGCTACAGTACCGATACTGTACCGGTACAAAACCCATACATTTGTGGGTTTCGTACCGATAGAGTTATACCGCTACAGTACCGGTAGAGTTGCTAGTGTGGACAGGTGTTGTGGCATGAAAGTAGTTTCGTATCGGTACAAAATCCCTAGTGTGGACAGGGTATAACTGTTTACAACAGGAAAATCAACAAAGGACTAAATTTTGTTCCCTGATTGGAAGATCTACCCAAAAGATCGATCGGAACTGAATTCGCGTGATAAACGAGAGACAATTCTAGTCAGAAGAAAATTTCTCAAGTTGAATAAATTACTAATTTGTTCGCAAAAAGTTTAGCAATACAATGACCAAGTTTTGTGCAGACGGACGAGTTCTTTCAAATAAAACAATCAGACCTGAAACCCATTGAGAACCGAGGGAGGGAGGAGATACAATTTAACTGAAAAGAAACAAAGTCGTAAACAAATTGTTTACAACAGGAAAAAAAAAAAATCAACAAACAAACGACCAAGTTTTGTTCCTCAAGGGAAGATCGGCCCAAAACAAAAACATCGATCAGAACTGAAATCGGATGAGAAATCAGACAGGAGATACAATTCTAATGAGAGGCCTGGAAAACTCGTTCATTTGGTCTAATTAGTAACTCGTTAGCAAAGAATTTGACAAAACAAACAAGTTTTGTGCGGAGTTACGAGTTCTTTCAAACAAAACAATCGGAATGGAAATCCGTGGAGAACTGACGGAGGAGATACGATTTAACTGAATTGTGGACGACGGACGCCACGGCATGGCAAGAGATCATCGGCCTGATGGACAGATGAGCTAATTAATGGACATTCACAAACGCATCACTATTCCTAGAACTTCCAGCTTTCTGGTTTGGTTCCTCATCTCATCTCATTATCTGTAGCCGCTTTATCCTGTTCTACAGGGTCGCAGGCAAGCTGGAGCCTATCCCAGCTGACTACGGGCGAAAGGCGGGGTACACCCTGGACAAGTCGCCAGGTCATCACAGGGCTGACACATAGACACAGACAACCATTCACACTCATATTCACACCTACGCTCAATTTAGAGTCACCAGTTAACCTAACCTGCATGTCTTTGGACTGTGGGGAAACCGGAGCACCCGGAGGAAACCCACGCGGACACGGGGAGAACATGCAAACTCCACACAGAAAGGCCCTCGCCGGCCCCGGGGCTCGAACCCAGGACCTTCTTGCTGTGAGGCGACAGCGCTAACCACTACACCACCGTGCCGCCCGGTTTGGTTCCTCCTTTGGGAAAACATTAGGAGGTGGAGTCTAAAGGGATGGAGCGATACCAAACTGTGTTAAATGCATGTCGCTGGTTCGATCGCAAATTCGGGTTACTATCTGTACGTAGCTTCACATCTTCTCCCAGTGTGTCTCCTCCCACGTTCCTAAAACATGACAGTGAATGTGTTTGTCCTGCGATGGACTGGTGTCTGCTCTGGATCCACCACCTGATCAAGAGAAAGCGGTTACTACCCATGTTGACGATATTACTTGCGTTACATTTGGATACAGTGGTGATGTTCATGTCCATAGATCAGCCTCCAATATCTGGAGCAAAAGAATCTGGGTTTGATGGATGGTGTGAACATGACGGTTCATCCAAACTCACAAATCCAAATAATTTGGAGATACTTATGAGCAGTTTATACTTACAGCTGTCCCTCTCAAAGAGGAAAATTAATGACGAAAGCTTCCAGTTCCAACTCAAATGTACCGATCAAGACTTTGTGTGCGTGACACATGTTTGCCAAGTCGTCGTCGTCGTCTTTCGGCCGTTCCTTTTAGGGGTCTCCTCAGCGGATAATGTCCCTCCATCTCCACCTGTCCTCTGCATCCTCTTCCATCACACCAACCGTCCTCATGTCCTCCTTCGCCACATCCATAAACCTCATCTTTGCTCTTCCTCTTTTCCTTCGACCTGCCAACTCCATGTCCGGCATTCTTTTCCCAATAGAATATACCCTGGATGTCTGCTCTGGACGTGTCCAACAATCTCAATCTCGCCTCCCTGACGTCACCTCCAAGCCGTCCTACATGTCCTGTCCTTCTCGTTTCTCATCCTGTCCAACTTTGTTGCCCTTACTATCGTCTTGTACAGTACACTTTCGCTCTTGCTGGAATCTTCGGTCCCAAATCACTCCTGATTCTCCCCTCCATCCATTCCAACCTGCTTGAACTCTCCTTCACTTCTCATCTGCATTCGCCATTACGTTCTACACGTGACCCCAAATACTTTCTCGTCATGTGTTTCAATACACATTATGCGTTTGCATAGTAAAGCCTTTAAAGGGTCCAGCTCTCCCTTCCCACAATTAAATTTGTTGTTTTTGATTACAAACGACTCACTGAGGATTCAAGTATCGGTCAAAAGAACTTAAAATAACTAATTTGAGAAAATATCTTCCATTTGACGTTACAATTCACGTTCTGTGGCCGAAGATGTTGCCATATTGCTGTGGATTGTTTTGTTTTTTTCTAACGTATGAGTGGAATATTGACGGCATCGAAAATGGTGGTTAGTGCAGAGGCTTCTGGGAAGGATGAGATGGCCCCTTTAAAAGTAGTACAAAAGCATATTTAGGATTTGCACATCTTTCTTCACACATACGGTATATGGGGCCGTCTCAGAAACTGGTCTCTCATTTGGGACATTATGGTCAAAAAATAAAATTTCTAATTTCACTTTTTTTTTTTTTGCATTTCCCTAACACTCAATGTTTCTTTTGTCATGTTTAATAAGAATAAAGATAGCATCTTGCTTTATCTGGCCTCCACTGTGGAACTTTTTTTTGATTACAATTCAAATGCTTTTGTAAAATTGATTTCCATACAAAATAACTCCAGCATGAAGAATTAAAGCCCCTCCTTCACAGAGGAGTGAAAATATTGAATAAATTTCCTCTTTTTGATTGCTTGGGTTAAAAATGCCAAGTTATGATGACTGAATTGATTATTCACTTAAATATGAATAATATGATACGTTTTGGGGATTTGATATGGTGAAATAGGACACAATGGGAAAATCAAGAACACACCGGAAAGATGAGAATAACGGCGGTGGGAAAAGAACAGCAACTGTACCGGCTGAAGGTCGCGCGGGTCTCTGCTGCGGCGCGCAAGCAACGGGACATCACTACCGCACCGGACAGCACGCGAGGTGGGGGCGGGGCAAAATGTCTGGCCATAGATTCTATCCAAAAGTTTGATCTAAATTGACCACGGTTGCAAAATATTGGCCAAAAATACACAAACACTACAAAATATGAAAGCAAGATGAAAAAGAAACATTCTATTGCCTTATACTGCAAGACTAAAACAAAATAAAACTGTCAAAACTCACCTTTTCAGTGATAACGTCCGAACAGATCACCCGCGTAACAGAAAGACCGCAAATGGAAGCGCGATCGACTTCTAACTGTTGGAGTGGAAAATTCCATTCTACACATGCAAATTGTTAATGCGTGTCCTTCCCCGCACACAAATAACACACTACGGTAAAAAAATACACCACAACTCATTTTATAGCTCAGAAATTCATACAAGACCAGCTACCATCGTAACATATTCTGTAAGAAACATATTCTATACCTAACTCTCAGCTTTCGTTTTAAAAAACAAAATCGCAGATTTATAACTAAATTTTTATACGGCGTCGTGATTTTAAGTTACTACTTTTGGTGAGGTCGTGACCTTGACCCTGAGGCTTTCCGTTTAGATCAAAACACACGATCGTATTGGTTTCGGGTCTGCGGAAAACGGAGTTACGACGGTGATCAAATATTTTGCACGATGTTTTATTACGGTTATGATTATTCTGTGAGCGCACCAATCCTTAAGTGTATAAAGTTACAACTTAAAATACAATTAGTGATAACTGTAGACTTTTCAGTGGACTACAACCTTAAGGGAATGCGATGTAGTCGACCATTTATCATGTTCCAGATCAAGCCGCCATTTTTCCACAAATTTGCAGAATTTTTGCCAAATTCTGAAGCGTATTCATATCAAAGATTTAGTTTTATCTGTATTTCTTTCATCATTTTATTTCAAATTAAAACCAACACCACCATTCAAAACCGTATCGTTTATTGACTGAGTATATTTAGTGGGGGACCCCCACAGTACCCAGTTTCTGAGACAGACCCATCTCATCTCATCTCATTATCTGTAGCCGCTTTATCCTGTTCTACAGGGTCGCAGGCAAGCTGGAGCCTATCCCAGCTGACTACGGGCGAAAGGCGGGGTACACCCTGGACAAGTCGCCAGGTCATCACAGGGCTGACACATAGACACAGACAACCATTCACACTCACATTCACACCTACGGTCAATTTAGAGTCACCAGTTAACCTAACCTGCATGTCTTTGGACTGTGGGGGAAACCGGAGCACCTGGAGGAAACCCACGCGGACACGGGGAGAACATGCAAACTCCGCACAGAAAGGCCCTCGCCGGCCACGGGGCTCGAACCCGGACCTTCTTGCTGTGAGGCGACAGCGCTAACCACTACGCTGTCCATATATGGATGGGCCATATATATATATATATATATATATATATATATATATATATATATAAAGATCAGCATGGCTCCATGTACCTGACAGGATGTTAGTTCATTATTGCCTTTTATTATTTTTGTTGTTAATTTATTTACTAGTATTATTCCTTCAGGTTCTTTTTAAAACAGGTTTTTTTTTTCAAACAGTGAATTAAAACCAATCAACTTTCAACTCCCGTCATTCACACAGCATTAGTTTTACTTCTGCAACTAGTCAACAAACTTTAGTAAAACGAAATATCGCGATACTTTACAATAACATGTATTGTGGAAGCAATATCGCGAGATTGACGGTATATTGACCTGGTGCATTGGTTTGTACTCTAATTACCGGGTTTGAGTAAGTGTTAAATTTGTAATATTAACGAAAAAGTAGTTTGTTTGTTTTTTAAACATTGAAGTATTTCCGAAATTAAAAATAAAAAACACACGAAGC